>NW_020173679.1:1800242-1800463 GCF_003031525.2 Neophocaena asiaeorientalis asiaeorientalis | reverse complement strand
GGGCACGTGAGCCATGGCCACTGAGCCTGTGTGTCTGGAGCCTGTGCTCTGCAACGGGAGAGGCCACAACAGTGAGAGGCCCGCGTACTGCAAAACCAACCAAACAAACAAAAACATAGGCAGAGCACTCTATGACATAAATCACAGCAAGATCCTTTTTGACCCCCCTCCTAGAGAAATGGAAATAAAAACAAAAATAAACAAATGGGACCTAATGAAAC
>NW_020173679.1:1799416-1799833 GCF_003031525.2 Neophocaena asiaeorientalis asiaeorientalis | reverse complement strand
CTCTTGCACTGCTGGTGGGAATGTGAATTGGTACAGCCACTATGGAGAACAGTATGGAGGTTCCTTAAAAAACTACAAATAGAACTACCATATGACCCAGCAATCCCACTACTGGGCATATACCCTGAGAAAACCATAATTCAAAAAGAGTCACGTACCAAAATGTTCATTGCACCTCTATTTACAATAGCCAGGAGATGGAAGCAACCTAAGTGTCCATCATCGGATGAATGGATAAAGAAGATGTGGCACATATATATACAATGGAATATTACTCAGCCATAAAAAGAAATGAAATTGAGTTATTTGTAGTGAGGTGGATGGACCTAGAGTCTGTCATACAGAGTGAAGTAAGTCAGAAAGAGAAAGACAAATACCATATGCTAACACATATATATGGAATTTAAGGGGAAAAAA
>NW_020173679.1:1718640-1799262 GCF_003031525.2 Neophocaena asiaeorientalis asiaeorientalis | reverse complement strand
GCACAGGGAGATCAGCTCGGTGCTTTGTGACCACCTAGAGGGGTGGGATAGGGAGGGTGGGAGGGAGGGAGACGCAAAAGGGAAGAGGTATGGGAACATATGTATATGTATAACTGATTCACTTCGTTATAAAGCAGAAACTAACACACCATTGTAAAGCAATTATACTCCAATAAAGATGTTAAAAAAAAAAACTTTCCAACCATGCATGTAAGATCTGCACATTTTACTGTATATAAATTAAGCCTCAGTAAAAAATAAGTGAAATATATGTGTATGGAAAAAACATATGGTATCAGGTGGTTCTCAATGCTAAGAGGAAACCAAAGAAGGAAATTAGGGTTGGGAGATTGGGATTTTACATAGGATGTCTGTGGAAGGAAGAAAGGAATAAAGGAGGAAGGGAGGAATGAAGGAAGGAAGGGAAGGGAAGGAAGGGAGGCGAACAGAGAGAAGGATGGAGGGAGGGAGAAATGGGTGAATAAATTAATGAAGAAATGAGTGAATGAATGAATAAAAGCCATGTGTTGTTCAGAAAGGGGTATTCACAGCAGACATTCAACCACCCAGTGCTTCAGAGCCTTGGGCAATCAAGCTCCTCCAATGTGGGAGGGGCAGGGGCAGTTACTACTTGAGAACAGCCTCTTGCGTGGGCTTCTGACAAGGAGTAGCGTGAGGACAAATCCTAAGTCCCACAGTCTAGGAGATAGACATCATGGGACAGACGCCCCAAGATAACTGCTCCGCTAATTAGGGGAAAAGATGCCCCCACCTGCTCACCCTGCTCCCCCAACCCCACTGTCTCTGCAAACATCTCCTCCACCCACATCACCCTCCCCAACAATAAATAGCACTGGGACCACTGGAAATCCACATGGAAAAAACGTGATTCTTAAACCCTTCCTCACACCATATCCAGTCATTCTGGATGGACGGCAGGTCTAAGTGTGAAAGGTAAAACAATAAAACTTTTACAGGAAAAGGGAAGACCATCTCTGTGACCTGGACGTAATTTCTTCAACTGGTCCCAGAAAGTACTAACCATGAAAGAAGACAATTATAAACTAGACTATATTAAAATCAAGAACTTCTGTTCATCAAATGACATCATTAAAAGGTGAAAATGCAACCCACGGAGAGGGAGAAGGTATTTGCCTATATATGACAAAAGACTCATGTCCAGAATAGTAAATTTTTTTTCTACCAATAAATAAGAAATAGAGAAACCCATAGAAAAATGGTCAAGAGACTTGAACAGACACTTCACCAAAGAAAATATCCATGTGTCCTGACAGTGGTAGTTGCTTTTTTCCCAGAAAGACTAAAATAAATGCTATATTTTTCACTACTAAAGACTTTTTAAAAGTTCTCATTCATTTCTGATTCAAAGACAATTAGCATTAGCTTGCTAAGTGAAGTACAAGTGAAGTGTCTAAGCCCTCCTGTAATTGCAGCCCACCCCGTGATAGAGAGTGTCACTGAAGCAAAACACATAAAATTAGCACTTGGGTCTGTGCTCACCCTGAACTTCATCATTGCTACCAAAGGCACATGCTAAGATGCAGGAAGAGGAACGCTAAGTTCTGACCTGCTTTAGCCCTTAACCCAGTCCCTGTCAATCCACTCAGTGGAAAAACAATCCTGAGATACGCTGGGAGGCTAATACCCAGGAAAACTTCCCCCAACCTCTCCCATCACTGTGTGATCCAATCAATACCTCTCTCTCTGTCTCTCTCTGACACACATACACACACACACACTCACACCTACTTCAGCAATGGCCACCAGGAAGTGTATATTGTTTTTCTGAAAACAAATTTACAGTTACCAAAGGGGAAATGTGAGGGGGGAGGGATAAAATTAGGAGTTTGGGATTAACATATACACACTACTGGGACTTCCGTGGTGGTCCAGTGGTTAAGAATCCATGCTTCCTATGCAAGGGACACGGGTTCGATCCCTGGTCAGGGAACCAAGATCCCACATGCTGTGCGGCAAAGTCAATATATATATATATATATATATATATTTTTTTTTTTTATATATATGTATGTATACACACTACTATATATAAAATAGGTAATCAACAAGAACTTAATGTATAGCATAGGGAACTCTACTCAATATTCTGTAATAACCTATATGGGGAAAGAATCTGAAAAAGAATGGATATAGGTATATGTATAACCGAATTGCTTTGCTGTACACCCGAAACTAACACAACATTGTAAATCAACTATGCTCCAATATAAAATAAAAATTAAATTAAAAATATGAAAAGTGGGGCTTCCCTGGTGGCGCAGTGGTTGAGAGTCCGCCTGCCGATGCAGGGGACGCGGGTTCGTGCCCCGGTCTGGGAAGATCCCACATGCCGCGGAGCGGCTGGGCCCGTGAGCCATGGCCGCTGAGCCTGTGCTCCGCAACGGGAGAGGCCACAACAGTGAGAGGCCCGCATACCGTAAAAAAAAAAAAAAGAAAAGAAATAAAAAGTGCTCAATGTCATTAATCATTAAGGAAACGCAAATTAAAACTATATGGCAGAATGGGGGTGAGGAGGAGACACCAAGCTTTGTTGAGGATATAGAACAACTGGGACGCTCTTACTCTGCTGTCAGGGGTGGAAACTGGTAAAACTACTTTGGAAAACTGTTAGGCAGTGTTCGTGGAGCTGACCATATGCCTTCCCTAGGACCCAGGCTTTCTACTCCGTGATACCCATCCAACACGAGTGTTTACGGTCACCAAAAGCCTGCATGCCCATGGCAATACTGTTCATAGTAGCCCCAAACTGGAAACTCTCCAAATGTCCATTAACAGTAGAGGAGATAAATAAATTGAGGTCTATTCATGCAACGGGGTAGAATACTGCAGAGCCATGAGAATGAATGAACAGAGTACAGCTGTGGAAACCAGACAGAAAGGGTGTACACTGTGTGATTCCATTTCTATGAAAGTGGTTACCTTCGGGGGAGGGGGAGTGGTGCCTGGCAGAGGCATGAGGGGGGCTTCTGGGAGCTGGTGGTGTTCTGTTCCTTGATCTGAGTGCTGGCTACACAGGTGTGTTTACCTGGAGAAAATCCTTCTAGCTGTATGCATATGAATTCTGCTCTTTTCTGTGTTTATGTCCTATGTCAATAAAAAAATTTTTTTTTAACTTTAAAGTCACAATTTGGCCACTTACAGCCAGGCTCAGCTCACCAGCTCCTTGGCACCCTGAGGTGACATCTACTTTTCCAAACACTCTTAGTAGCTGAGTTTTTAGTGAGAACTGGCTTTCTTTGTAGTTAGGGGTATATTTTTCCAGGAATGGCTTTCTTTTTTTTTTTTCTATGGTTTTTGAGAGAGAGAGAGAGAGAGATGGAGCGCTGCATCAGGAATGTCCTGTGACGTGGGGTCAGTGGGAAGCTGTGGACACTTCTGGCCAAGGAAGGGTAAGTGGGGCTCTTATTCCACATATCCAGCACTTTGGGAATCACTAATCTGATGTTTTCCATCCAGTGTTACTTACCCTTCTGCCCTGAGAGCCCACCTCAGTACCTGGTATAGAGAGGTGCTCAATAAGTGAAAACATGCATATAAAAGTAAGTGAATGAGTTAAACAAACGCTCCATCCGTAGCACCTCTGATGCTGGTTACACACCCCCAGTGGGAACTCATCCCCTCTGGAGGGAGTTTGACCACTGCAGAGCTCTGGTTGTCAGAAGGCTGCCCTGGGTTGAAGCTCTCACCTTTCTCCCCATCCTCCTCCCATTTCCCCAACCCCCCTCCAGCGTAAACCTCCCCCAGGGGCATGAGTCCCAGCCACCTCCCCCCACACACCACCTGTCAGAACCAAGGAGGAGGAGGGCTTGCTTAGGCAGGTGGGTGGGAAAACGAAGGCAGGGCGATTCAGAGACCACGTTGTGTGTTCATTCACTCACTCATGTAGTCACTCATTCAGCAAACCTCCTCTGGGCTCCCGTTCCTGGCTAGACGCTGAATGAGGCATTAAGAACAGAGGTGACCCAACAGTCCCACTACTGGGCATATACCCTGAGAAAACCATAATTCAAAAAGAGTCATGTACCAAAATGTTCATTGCAGCTCTATTTACAATAGCCAGGACATGGAAACAACTTAAGTGTCCATCATCGGATGAATGGATAAAGAAGATGTGGCACATATATACAATGGAATATTACTCAGCCATAAAAAGAAACGAAATTGAGCTATTTGTAATGAGCTGGATGGACCTAGAGTCTGTCATACAGAGTGAAGTAAGTCAGAAAAAGAGAGACAAATACCGTATGCTAATACATATATATGGAATTTAAGAAAAAAAAATGTCATGAAGAACCTAGGGGTAAGACAGGAATAAAGACACAGACCTACTAGAGAATGGACTTGAGGATACGGGGAGGGGGAAGGGTAAGCTGGGACGAAGTGAGAGAGAGGCATGGACATATATACACTATCAAACATACGGTAGATAGCTAGTGGGAAGCAGCTGCATAGCACAGGGAGATCAGCTCGGTGCTTTGTGACCGCCTGGAGGGGTGGGTTAGGGAGGGTGGGAGGGAGACTCAAGAGGGAGGAGATGTGGGGATATATGTATATGTATAGCTGATTCACTTTGTTATAAAGCAGAAACTGACACACCATTGTAAAGCAATTATACTCCAATAAAGATGTTAAAACAAAACCAAAAAAAAGAACAGAGATGAATAAGAAATCGATTTTTCCTCAAGGTGCTCACAGTTCGGTAGGGTCAGCAGGTAAAGATGCCTGTGTAGTGCATGGCTGCACTGGGAGCCGGTTGGTTGAAGGGGAGGGGGGAGCTGGCAATGACAATCTAAGGGGGAGAGAGATTCATAAACAAATGATCCCACCCGCGCTGAGTCTTGCTGGAGTGGAGGTAATAATAATACTATGAATAACAACAGCCATGCTCTAAACGCTGTATATTTATTATCTCAACTCATCTTCCTGATTATACTATCATTACCTTCCATTTTACCAATGAGGAAGCTGAGAGATTAAGTCACTTTTCTCAGGGCAGACACGGCTAAAGAGTGATTCAAACTCTTAATTGTCTGGACTAAGAGGCTCGATGTCTCCATGTGAGTCAGGGAGTCCGGAAGCATGGAGGAAGGACATCTGCACAGATCATGGTGGAGTCTAGGGAAGGCTTCCTGGAGGAGGTGGCCCTTGATCTTGTTCTTAAAGATGTTGAGAGACTGATTATACAAATGCACAATGGCCACACCATACATAAAAATAGAACATTGACCCACAACCTGCCACAAGCTGCCCAGGACACCAACTCCTTATCTACAACAAACAGCCCAGGAAGTCAGCCTGCTATCAGTCAGCCTTGCAGGAAGCCAGCCTGCCATCTTGAGCGACAATTCACGACACTAAACGAGAACTTTACAACAGTCGGCCCCAAATGGCCAGGACATGATTAATAACTGGCAGCTTCCCTCATGTTTGCCTATACTTCCAACTTAGGAGCAACCAGAGAAAGCCAGATATGCTCCACTGACCATGACGTAGGATGCCCTGCTTCTGGTTAGTTCATCTGCAGATTCCCTGTGCCCATGGCCTCCAAGCAGGACACACTTGAAGCCTTCACTTTTTCCCGCTATAAATCTTCCCCACTTCTCTGCCTGCCTCTGAGTCTCTGCCAAAACACAAGTGACAGTGGCTGACTCCTTGCTATAGCAAGCTCAGAATAAGTAGCCTTTGTTTTTCTCCTTTGGTTGGACTTGCTTATTTCCACCATGTGCAGGAGTTTGCTGGGTGGCTCAGAGAGGAGTATGTGCAGAGGCATAGAGGCGTGAATCAGCCAGCCACAGGGGATGGGGAGATTAGAGGTGAGGGTGGTGGAAAGGAGCCAAGAAAACTCCTACTCAGCCAACAATGCCCAGTTCAAGAGTTGCCCTCTGCACACACAGAATAATGAATACTTCTGGGATCTACAGAGACCAAGTGGACCTGCTCAGCCAGTGCTCCCCTGGGAGCCCCAGAGGCAGCTCACATCACCAGGTTAGGCTGTGTGGGAGTGAGCAACCCCACTGACCAGATGGGGATTCCAAGGCCCAAAGCCTCTGCTCCAGGCTGCTCAGAGCCTGGGCCCAGCCCCGCACCCACAGCCCTGGTGCCCCTCTCCCCTCACGTGTCAGACACATCTTCTCCACTTTCACTGCCCTTCCTGGGTGTACTAACAGGCACAGGTTGGCAGAACATTCTGATTTAATCAAGGCTGGAGACGGGATCCCCCCGCTGCCACTGCTTGTACTGCCCGAGGCCCAGGATGCTCAGATTAATTCACAGGATGTCACAGACACTGTTCTGCTATGTTTGTCATCTTCCCCAGCCAGGTGTGAGGTTTCCCAAGGCCCTGGACACGAGGTCTCAGCGTCTGTGCCCAGAGGCACCCCCGCCACCACCGCTGTCCTCGCATAGACCTCCCCCAGCTCAAGTAGATGGGCTGCAAGTGAGACTTATTAAGCCAGAAGAGGGGCCTTAGGCAGGATGCTAATTCAAATGTCTGCATCTGGAATGGGCCGTGAGATGGAGAGAGAGAGAGACGCTGACCCGAGAGGCGGAAGATCTGAGTTGGAGTCTCAGCTCCAGCCCAGGGGAACGTTAAGCTCCCAACCACTGCCCCCACCAATCCCCGCCTCTTTTCTTCATTTCAACAAATGTTGTCTGATCATGCACTGTGGGCCAAGGGCGGGGATGCTCCAGTGAATAAGACGTGGTTCCTACCTCCAGGTGGTCAAAGTTCTCTGGGCCTCAGTTTCCTCATCTGCAGAATGGGACACCCATATCTCCCTGGACCACTTCACAGGGCAATTGTGAGGATCCTGGGACATTGTTCATGTGGCCACGTTGAGGGAGCAGTGGAAAGAAGACCCAGCATGGAGTTAGGAGGTCTGAGTTCAAGCCCCAGGCAGCCACAGCTAACTGACGAACTTTGGGCAAATCTCTGCCCCTTCCCGAGCCTGTCTGCTCAGCTGCAAAATGGGGAGAATACAAATCATCAAAATAAGAGTTATTTGCGACTATGAGCCTGGTCTAAGCACTTTACAGGTATAAAATGATGGAAGTCCCACCACCTCCATGAAAGAAGCTGAGACGCAAGAGGTCAGATAGCATGTTCAAGGTCACACGGTGGCAGGTGCTGGAGCCAAGTGTAAAGCCCTGGAGCCTGCTCTCTTCACCCCTCGTGCCCCACCACCTCTCACCTCCAGCCACATCTGAGGTCCATAAGCAATTGGCCCAAATGACCAGGCACCCCTACGCCTGCCACAAAGTTCATATAAAACAAGGCACCTGCAGTGCTCCTTTGAGGTCCTCAGCAACCAGGTCTGATTTCTTTCGTAAGTTTCTTGGTACGTGTTTTTACATTTGTTGGTTTGTTTGTTTTTTTAAATCAGACCAAGAACTCTTCTGGGGTCAGGGCTGTGCCTCCCCCGTTAGACAATTTTCCCAGGGCAGGAGCTGTATCTCTCCCATCAGACAGGGAGTCCCTCAAAACAGGGACTATTTCTCCCCATCATTCTGGGAGTTTCTGGGGTGAGGATAGGAGGAGAGCACTGGTTCTCACCCCAGTTTTGCACCTGACTGTCCTTAATTGCCCCAGTTTCTGAGGGCCCGTCATTCCTGGAGACATCTGGTCTACCTCCTCAGGGACCGCAGCTGCTGGGTGACCTTCTCCAGCCACCTTGAAGAAATTAAATACCCTTTCCTAAATTACTGCCAGAGTTGGGCAAATGTGAGAAGCCTGGAGCTGGGGGCATTGGCTTCTAAAGTGCTGAAGAGTTAATTCAGTTAGCCAGAGAGTGAAGCTGGGGCCTCCAGCCTGCCTGCAATCACAGCCCAGCAGACTTCGGCTGGACTTTCCACACCTCTGCCAGAGCTGCCCAGCTCCCATATGAAATCCCAGCTTCTCTTCCACCTTCCCCCCACCCCCTGCGGCGCTCACAGCTCCCACTTATACAAAAGCTAAGGTTCGCAGGGATAAGCAAGCACAGCCCTAGCTGGAGAGCCACAGCCTGACCCAAGGCCACCCAGCAAGTCATGGATTTCTGACTCCCGGTTCCAAGTTCTACTTTTGCACCTGCTGTTCCCTTTGCCTGGAATGCTGTTCCCCCAGATCTGTTTGGCTCCTTTCTCCTCATCCTTCAGGTTTCAGTTCAACTGTCACCTTCCCTGATCACACATCTCCAACACAACCCCACCCCACTCCCCAGAAATTTCCAGCCCCTTCCCTGCTTTATTTTCCAAGTGCACTTGTCACCAGCCAACATTGCCTTATCTCCCTACTTCTCGTCTGACTCTGCTTTTGAACAGTTAGCTCTGTGAAGGCAGGGCGTGGCTGCCTGCCGCATGTCTTTCTTGGTGGCAGCTATATCACCAGCACCTGGCACGTAGTCGCCCCAATAAATCTTTGTGGAATGAATGAATGAATGGGGGTCCATGAAGACCCTGCCGCATGGGACTTGGTCCTCTTCTTCTGTGACGGTGGCAGGAGGGATACCAGGGGGCCGGCACTGCAGGCTGCGCCCTTCCCACAGCCCAGCTGTGGCTGCAGCCACCTCTGATTAGGCCCCAATTAGCAGAGAGGCCTTTCAGCCATCAACTTCTATTAGTCGCTCAGATTTTAGCTGCGAAGTCTGGCTAATGGCCAAGAAGGTGGTCTCCAGAGAGGCCAGTGGGGGAGGAGGCTTGGGAGGTCTCAGTGATGTGATTGTCTGAGCTCCAGCGGAAAGGCTGGGCGCAGTGTGGGGAAGGGGTACAAAGGTTAGGGGCTAGGTGGGATCCACACCTGGGATGTCGCCTACTCTTCTGTCACAGGGTGAGCACTCATCCACCCCCTTCCCTGCTGTAATTCTGTCTCTGCCACCACCATGTGTGTGACCTTGGGCTGGTCACTTGCCTTCTCAGGGCCTACCCTCCAAGACTGCAAAGTGAGAGGACTAGATATTTTATTTTATTTTATTATTTTATTTTATCTTATTTTACTTATTTTTGGCTGCGTTGGGTCTTCGTTGCTGCGCGTGGGCTTTCTCTAGTTGCGGCGAGCGGGGGCTACTCTTCGTTGCAGTGAGCAGGCTTCTCATTGCGGTGGCTTCTCTTGTTGCGGAGCACGGGCTCTAGGCACACAGCCTTCAGCAGTTGCAACCCGCGGGCTCAGTAGTTATGGCAGGCGGGCCCTAAATCGCGCGGGCTTCAGTAGTTGCAGTGTGCAGACTCCAGGGCACACAGGCCTCAGTAGTTGTGGCGCACGGGCTTAGTTGCTCTGCGGCATGTGAGATCTTCCCGGACGAGGGATCGAACCCGTGTCCCCTGCATTGGCAGGCGGATTCTTAACCACTGCGCCACCAGGGAAGTCCCTGGACATTTTAGGGGATCTCCCAGCCGAGGGATTCTGAGGTTGCTTCTGGCCGTGATTCACGCCTTGTCTGGATGTTCAGGAGCCTCCACCATCTCCCTGCCTCTTCTCCTGTCTCTCTGACCCAGCCTCCACCCTGCAGCCAGAGTCAAAAATCTGCCTCCTCTGCTGCCTCGTCTCTCACCACCAACCCACCGGTGCCCCCTCTTCCCTCCACCAGGAACGCCCTCCTCCTCCCTGTGGGTGCCTCAGCATCCTCCACTCTTAGTTTGTCTGTGATGCTTTCCCCAGCTCCCCTCAGCTTTCCTTCTGCTCCCCAGATCCAGACAAAGAGAATCGCTCCCTACTCTGGGCCGCTAGAGCACTTTGTTTCACCAACCACGTAACTTCATCACATTTCTCTTGACTGTTACCATGAGCACAACACAGTCTTTACATCATTCATCTCTGTGTCCCCAGTGCCCGGCAAAGGGCCTGACGATGACGATGATGATGACAGTAGTAAACATCGATTTGTTGAGCATCTACTATGTGCCAGACGCTATGTGGTGTTCTTTATGAGAGTATTCCGTTCGACCTTCACAATAACCCTATAAAGGAAGATTCTTTAATTACCCCATTGTACAAAGGAGACAAGTGGGGCTCAGAGAAATTAAGTAACTTACCTAAGGTCACATAACAAGTGGATGGCAGAGCCAGGATTTAACCTCCAAAAGCCTGGCCACAAGATACGATCTCCTTTTGAGAATGTTATATGCTTCCCTGTGTTCTAAAACATTTAGTAGTTGCCAAAGAAGTTATGGGAAAATTGGGGAGGGTAGTGGGAAGAAACCTCCCTTAGGACAGTCGGTGATGTGCAGCAAAGCCTTAAGAGTGGTCCACACTCTTTGATCCAGGAATTCTGCTTCTGGGAATCTGTTCTAGGTGAGTGTTGTATTATGTGGACCATGATTTATGCACAATGATATTCATCACAGTATTATTTATAACAGGGAGAATAGGAGAATGGTGAAATTAAATATGATAAAGGGTTATGCGGTCATCACGAATAATGTTTATAAAGGGTTTGCAATAACACAGGCAGCGAGGGCTAACGTTTAATGCTGGGTAAAAAAAATCAGGGTTCAGGATGGCACAGAAGCACATAAAAGGAAGTTCAGCATCACCAGGTACTAGAGAAATGCAAATTAAGACCACGATGAGATATTGCCACGTGCCTATTAAAACAGCTAAAATAAAAACTAGTGACAACACCAAATGCTGGTGAAGATGAGGAAAAACGAGCTCTCATGTGGAAATGTAAAGTGATACAGCCACTCTGGAAAATACTTTGGCAGTCTCTCAGAAAAGCTAGGCATATACTTACCATACAACCTAGCAATTACCATCCTCAGCATTTATCCCAGAGATATAAAAATTGATGTCCACGCAAAAACCTACACATGAATGTTCATGTGTAATAGTCCGAAGTTTAAAACAACCAAAATATCCTTCAATAAGTGAATATTTAAACAAACAGCGGTACATCCATACCATGGAATACTACTTAGAGATAAAAAGGAATAAACTAGTGATACATTCAACAGCTGGATGAACCTCTAGAGAATTTTGCTGAGTTAAAAAAAAAAAAAAAAGACCTCAAAAGATCACATACTGTATGATTCCATTTATATAACGTTCTTGAAATGACAAAATCATAGAGATGGAGAACAGATTCCTGGTTGTCAGGTTAGGGCTGGTGGCTGAGAAGAAATTGGATGGAGCACAAGGGAGACCCTTGTGTTCTGTGTCTTGATTACAGTGGGGGTTACACACACCTACACATGATAACATGGCAGAGAACTAGGCAATTCAATGTCAGTTTCAATGTCAATGTCAATTTCCTGGTTTTGATATTCCACTGAAGCTATGGGAGATGTAACCAGTGGGGGAGGCTGGGTGAAGGGTACACAGAACCTCTCTGTACTCTCTTTACAACTTTCTGAGGATCTATAATTATTTCAAAATAGAAAGGTTTTTAAAATGCAGGATTCAAAGTATATACAGCATGACCCTCATGATGGAATAATACCTGTGGGGAAGCGGGAGCCACCCTGCTATAAGCTGGTAAACTTGATGAGCCCTGACCACTGCTCAGACATTACCTTATTCCCATAATCTTCTCAGGGATTCTTATCCCCAGCTTACAAAGAGGAAACTGAGTCACAGAGAATTTGAGTGCCTGTCCCAGGGGCAGAATGGAGATAGGAACCCAGAATATCTGACTTTCAACGTCCCCCCACTGCCTCCACCTTAGATGGGGTTTATTTTCTTCTTTATACATCTCTATATTTTCTCTAATAAGCGTGTCTTACTGCAATAATCAGAAGAAAAAATAAGCAAACACTAGAAAGTGTTCCTTGGTGGGTTGCCTGCTTGTTCTGGAGCCTGTGACACCGCAAGTCTACAATTTCTGTCTCAAAGACACTCTATCCTGGCTGCTGGCACAATGAGACCCACCCCCAGGATGCTCTGGCCTGAGTCCCACACACTTCCCAATTAGAGACAGTGGGGTCTGCAGACAGATCCCTAGGTCTGCTCTACACCAGATAGGAGCCTCTGGGCAAGACCTTAACCTGGGAACCTCAGTTTTCTCATCTGCAAAATGGGAATCAACAACACTTACCACTTCTCAGCATTGTTATGAAGCCCCAGTGGAATATGACCACTCACTGTGTACCTACTATGTGAGAGCATTCAGTTGTTTTAAAAGTAGAGCCTGAGTTTAATGATCTGCCTCAAATCCGGCCTGCAGCACGATGGGGTAGAGAGAGCTAAGCAGACAACATCGGGGTTATTACTGTTGTTGTCTCAGTCTAGCTGGCCGCAGCCCTGTGTATCCAGATGGGCACGGTGCCTTGGGAATTGGGTGGACCCCGGCAGGATGGAGCCTCCCTGGGAATGGCAGGCCCCAGAGGACTCAGGGGAGCAGGCCACAGCCCACAAGCTCAAAAGACCCCAAAAGACCCTGCTTCACCCATTGGTTTTCCACACTGAGAATCAATTTTCAAGGGTGTTTCCCAGAAGCAGTCTGGCCTCTCTGGTGTCATTATTCATCTTTCCCTGGCTGCTGGCCACCTCCTGGCCAAATCCTCTCCCCTCTCACTGCTTCTTGCATTTGAAGCCTGGAAGTGGAAGGGCAGCTGGGCAGAAGGCTGGTTCCCGTAAATGCCCCCACCCCTCTGTGAGTCTGGATGCCAGCACCCCAGCCACCCACCCCATATCCTGGCCTTCACCAGCTGAGGCCCTTGGCAAGGCTGGACCAGGAATGCCACACTGGGGCCAGGAGTGCCTTTCCCAGGCTGGGGCTTAGAGGAGCGCGGTCCGGGCCAAGCAGCCAGCGCTGGCAGCAAGAGAGACTTCCTGCCCTCACAAGGGAGATGAGACCACGGCCAGTTTCCCATGCCCATCCCGGTTTACAGATGTTCAAGGGAGCGTTCAGAGGAAGCACAAGGATTAAGGCGGAGGGTGGGGGAGGGTGGGGAGATGTGGCCAGGAAGGATGGGGGAGAGTCCTGGAGAGGCCACAGGGAACAATGGAACAGGCAAGGAAGGAAGACACAGGCAGCCTCCACCGCTGACCTGCTGTGCGACCCCAGGTCCCGCATAGCCCTCTCTGGGCCTCACGTCTCCATCTGCCACCCAACAGGTTGGGAAAGATGGTTTACTTCACAGTATTTGCTGAGCACCTACTGTGTGCCGGGCCCCAGAGACAGAGCAGTGCAGGAAACAGGCCCCCTCCCCTCCCTGCCCTCTGGAAGCCGACGGTCTGCGGAGAAGGCGGACATCGCAGGAGTTCAGTGAGAAGTGTGGGATCAGCAGCGAAAGGACCGAGGAGAAGGCACGAGTGACAGGAGTCAGCACCGCCCCTGGGGACCAGGGCGGGCTTCCCTGGGGAAGCAGAGACCTGGAGGAGTGGGAGGTGGCCAGGTGTCCTGGAGGACGGAGCAGCAGGGGTGGGACAGAGGACGCCGCCTTCAAGGACAAAGTGAGGCAGGGACAGCTGGTGTGTGGTGACGATCAAAGGATGCCAGGGGCTGAACATACCGACCCTGTAGGTCAAGGCAAGAATTTTGATCTTTAAGAACAGGAGCCATTGAAGGTGAAGACGGAATACGATCCGCATTGTGAAGTTTCTACCCAGAGCCCAAGTGGAGAGGTCCGGTGAAAGAAGTACTGCTGGGCCAGTGCCCCTCTGTCCCCGTCTCATGCCCAGTGAAGCTTCAGTGGAACCCCAGGGTTCCAAGAAACCCAGTTTGGGAACCACTGGACTGGCCATCCTCTAAGGGCCCTTCCTTCACCGACATTCTAGGCTCCGTGAGGATTTTAAGACATCCCCAAGTGGCACTCTGGCCCATGCTAACACCCACAGGCAAGGCTTTGACTCATCCCCAATCCCACCCCTCTCCATCCCAGAGGGGCAGCTCACCGGCCGTCAGGCACAAGACCTCTTCCAGGTCTCTGGAGGCAGGGCCGGAGAAGTGAGGGTGGGTGGCCCCAGTAAAGGCCGCGCCTTCAACTATGCAGCGCTTCTCACTTCCCTCCTCTTGGTAATCTTACTGGTCCTTTAATACCCGGATCAATTGTCACCTCTTAGTAGAGCTTCCTCAGACCCTTCCAGGCAAAATAATCCCTCCCTCTTTCCCTCAGGCTCTGAACCCTGGGTGCCACTCCCACCATACTTGCTGATCATCTGCCAGTCTGTGAGCCCCCTGAGAAATGGGGATTCATCTGTGCATTCATTCATTCCCTCATCCCACAGGAGCTGGGAACGCCGTGATGAACAAGTTAGAGGGCCTCCCTGCTCTCACAGGACTCATGGTCTAAAATGTGTTTTGTCCATCAGGGTGCATCAGGGGCCCACCCAGGGCCTGGCATGGAGGGACCCCAGGGAGTCTTTGCTGAATAAGTGAATTTGAGAATGAAGGAAGGTAGATAGAAAGAGGGAAGGAAAGAAGGAGTGTCTGAGGGCTGGAGGGGGGGAAGAGGAAAGCCCTGGTAGGAGAGGCTTTGTGGGCCCCACCTCCCCCAGTCTAACCCACCCCATGCTGTTCCCCCTTTTTCCTTCAGGCCTTGCCAGATACCCCGATCCCCTCCCTAACCCAACTGAACAGTGAGCGATTCTCTTTCAGTCCAGGCTGGAGTTTTTCAAAAGGAAAACAAGGAAAGGTGGTGGAAGCCAGATGACAAAGCACACAGGTGTGCCTGCAGGGCACGGATTCCTTAAGGCAAGTCTGGTTGGAGCAGCGGAAGAGTCACGAGCCATGGCATTGTCTCAGTCTGGCTGGGTGAGCGCTGGACCCAGAAAACAACAGCATCCCCCAAACAGCATCACCACCAGCACCACCAGTGACAATGTTAGCACTACCACCATCCCACCACCAGCACCCCCAGTGACAATGTTAGCCCTACCATCATCCCACCACCAGCACCCCCAGTGACAATGTTAGCCCTACCATCATCCCACCACCAGCACCCCCAGTGACAATGTTAGCCCTACCATCATCCCACCACCAGCACCCCCAGTGACAATGTTAGCCCTACCATCATCCCACCACCAGCACCCCCAGTGACAATGTTAGCCCTACCATCATCCCACCACCAGCACCCCCAGTGACAATGTTAGCCCTACCATCATCCCACCACCAGCACCCCCAGTGACAATGTTAGCCCTACCATCATCCCACCACCAGCACCCCCAGTGACAATGTTAGCCCTACCATCATCCCACCACCAGCACCCCCAGTGACAATGTTAGCCCTACCATCATCCCACCACCAGCACCCCCAGTGACAATGTTAGCCCTACCATCATCCCACCACCAGCACCCCCAGTGACAATGTTAGCCCTACCATCATCCCACCACCAGCACCCCCAGTGACAATGTTAGCCCTACCATCATCCCACCACCAGCACCCCCAGTGACAATGTTAGCCCTACCATCATCCCACCACCAGCACCCCCAGTGACAATGTTAGCCCTACCATCATCCCACCACCAGCACCCCCAGTGACAATGTTAGCCCTACCATCATCCCACCACCAGCACCCCCAGTGACAATGTTAGCCCTACCATCATCCCACCACCAGCACCCCCAGTGACAATGTTAGCCCTACCATCATCCCACCACCAGCACCCCCAGTGACAATGTTAGCCCTACCATCATCCCACCACCAGCACCCCCAGTGACAATGTTAGCCCTACCATCATCCCACCACCAGCACCCCCAGTGACAATGTTAGCCCTACCATCATCCCACCACCAGCACCCCCAGTGACAATGTTAGCCCTACCATCATCCCACCACCAGCACCCCCAGTGACAATGTTAGCCCTACCATCATCCCACCACCAGCACCCCCAGTGACAATGTTAGCCCTACCATCATCCCACCACCAGCACCCCCAGTGACAATGTTAGCCCTACCATCATCCCACCACCAGCACCCCCAGTGACAATGTTAGCCCTACCATCATCCCACCACCAGCACCCCCAGTGACAATGTTAGCCCTACCATCATCCCACCACCAGCACCCCCAGTGACAATGTTAGCCCTACCATCATCCCACCACCAGCACCCCCAGTGACAATGTTAGCCCTACCATCATCCCACCACCAGCACCCCCAGTGACAATGTTAGCCCTACCATCATCCCACCACCAGCACCCCCAGTGACAATGTTAGCCCTACCATCATCCCACCACCAGCACCCCCAGTGACAATGTTAGCCCTACCATCATCCCACCACCAGCACCCCCAGTGACAATGTTAGCCCTACCATCATCCCACCACCAGCACCCCCAGTGACAATGTTAGCCCTACCATCATCCCACCACCAGCACCCCCAGTGACAATGTTAGCACTACCACCATCCCACCACCAGCATCACCAGTGACAATGTTAGCACTACCACCATCCCACCACTAGCACCACCAGTGACAATGTTAGCACTACCACCATCCCACCACCAGCACCACCAGTACTCATGTCAGCACTACCACCATTCCACCACCAGCACCACCAGTACTCATGTCAGCACTACCACCATTCCACCACCAGCACCACCAGTACTCATGTCAGCACTACCACCATTCCACCACCAGCACCACCAGTACTCATGTCAGCACTACCACCATTCCACCACCAGCACCACCAGTACTCATGTCAGCACTACCACCATTCCACCACCAGCACCACCAGTACTCATGTCAGCACTACCACCATTCCACCACCAGCACCACCAGTACTCATGTCAGCACTACCACCATTCCACCACCAGCACCACCAGTACTCATGTCAGCACTACCACCATTCCACCACCAGCACCACCAGTACTCATGTCAGCACTACCACCATTCCACCACCAGCACCACCAGTACTCATGTCAGCACTACCACCATTCCACCACCAGCACCACCAGTACTCATGTCAGCACTACCACCATTCCACCACCAGCACCACCAGTACTCATGTCAGCACTACCACCATTCCACCACCAGCACCACCAGTACTCATGTCAGCACTACCACCATTCCACCACCAGCACCACCAGTACTCATGTCAGCACTACCACCATTCCACCACCAGCACCACCAGTACTCATGTCAGCACTACCACCATTCCACCACCAGCACCACCAGTACTCATGTCAGCACTACCACCATTCCACCACCAGCACCACCAGTACTCATGTCAGCACTACCACCATTCCACCACCAGCACCACCAGTACTCATGTCAGCACTACCACCATTCCACCACCAGCACCACCAGTACTCATGTCAGCACTACCACCATTCCACCACCAGCACCACCAGTACTCATGTCAGCACTACCACCATTCCACCACCAGCACCACCAGTACTCATGTCAGCACTACCACCATTCCACCACCAGCACCACCAGTACTCATGTCAGCACTACCACCATTCCACCACCAGCACCACCAGTACTCATGTCAGCACTACCACCATTCCACCACCAGCACCACCAGTACTCATGTCAGCACTACCACCATTCCACCACCAGCACCACCAGTACTCATGTCAGCACTACCACCATTCCACCACCAGCACCACCAGTACTCATGTCAGCACTACCACCATTCCACCACCAGCACCACCAGTACTCATGTCAGCACTACCACCATTCCACCACCAGCACCACCAGTACTCATGTCAGCACTACCACCATTCCACCACCAGCACCACCAGTACTCATGTCAGCACTACCACCATTCCACCACCAGCACCACCAGTACTCATGTCAGCACTACCACCATTCCACCACCAGCACCACCAGTACTCATGTCAGCACTACCACCATTCCACCACCAGCACCACCAGTACTCATGTCAGCACTACCACCATTCCACCACCAGCACCACCAGTACTCATGTCAGCACTACCACCATTCCACCACCAGCACCACCAGTACTCATGTCAGCACTACCACCATTCCACCACCAGCACCACCAGTACTCATGTCAGCACTACCACCATTCCACCACCAGCACCACCAGTACTCATGTCAGCACTACCACCATTCCACCACCAGCACCACCAGTACTCATGTCAGCACTACCACCATTCCACCACCAGCACCACCAGTACTCATGTCAGCACTACCACCATTCCACCACCAGCACCACCAGTACTCATGTCAGCACTACCACCATTCCACCACCAGCACCACCAGTACTCATGTCAGCACTACCACCATTCCACCACCAGCACCACCAGTACTCATGTCAGCACTACCACCATTCCACCACCAGCACCACCAGTACTCATGTCAGCACTACCACCATTCCACCACCAGCACCACCAGTACTCATGTCAGCACTACCACCATTCCACCACCAGCACCACCAGTACTCATGTCAGCACTACCACCATTCCACCACCAGCACCACCAGTACTCATGTCAGCACTACCACCATTCCACCACCAGCACCACCAGTACTCATGTCAGCACTACCACCATTCCACCACCAGCACCACCAGTACTCATGTCAGCACTACCACCATTCCACCACCAGCACCACCAGTACTCATGTCAGCACTACCACCATTCCACCACCAGCACCACCAGTACTCATGTCAGCACTACCACCATTCCACCACCAGCACCACCAGTACTCATGTCAGCACTACCACCATTCCACCACCAGCACCACCAGTACTCATGTCAGCACTACCACCATTCCACCACCAGCACCACCAGTACTCATGTCAGCACTACCACCATTCCACCACCAGCACCACCAGTACTCATGTCAGCACTACCACCATTCCACCACCAGCACCACCAGTACTCATGTCAGCACTACCACCATTCCACCACCAGCACCACCAGTACTCATGTCAGCACTACCACCATTCCACCACCAGCACCACCAGTACTCATGTCAGCACTACCACCATTCCACCACCAGCACCACCAGTACTCATGTCAGCACTACCACCATTCCACCACCAGCACCACCAGTACTCATGTCAGCACTACCACCATTCCACCACCAGCACCACCAGTACTCATGTCAGCACTACCACCATTCCACCACCAGCACCACCAGTACTCATGTCAGCACTACCACCATTCCACCACCAGCACCACCAGTACTCATGTCAGCACTACCACCATTCCACCACCAGCACCACCAGTACTCATGTCAGCACTACCACCATTCCACCACCAGCACCACCAGTACTCATGTCAGCACTACCACCATTCCACCACCAGCACCACCAGTACTCATGTCAGCACTACCACCATTCCACCACCAGCACCACCAGTACTCATGTCAGCACTACCACCATTCCACCACCAGCACCACCAGTACTCATGTCAGCACTACCACCATTCCACCACCAGCACCACCAGTACTCATGTCAGCACTACCACCATTCCACCACCAGCACCACCAGTACTCATGTCAGCACTACCACCATTCCACCACCAGCACCACCAGTACTCATGTCAGCACTACCACCATTCCACCACCAGCACCACCAGTACTCATGTCAGCACTACCACCATTCCACCACCAGCACCACCAGTACTCATGTCAGCACTACCACCATTCCACCACCAGCACCACCAGTACTCATGTCAGCACTACCACCATTCCACCACCAGCACCACCAGTACTCATGTCAGCACTACCACCATTCCACCACCAGCACCACCAGTACTCATGTCAGCACTACCACCATTCCACCACCAGCACCACCAGTACTCATGTCAGCACTACCACCATTCCACCACCAGCACCACCAGTACTCATGTCAGCACTACCACCATTCCACCACCAGCACCACCAGTACTCATGTCAGCACTACCACCATTCCACCACCAGCACCACCAGTACTCATGTCAGCACTACCACCATTCCACCACCAGCACCACCAGTACTCATGTCAGCACTACCACCATCCCCCCCCCAGCACCACCAGTGACAATGTTAGGACTACCATCATCCCACCACCACCACCACCCGTGACAATGTTAGCACTACCATCACCCCACCACCAGCACCACCAGTGAAACTGTTAGCACTACCACCATCCCCCCACCCGCACCACCAGTGATAATGTTAGCACTACCACCATCCCACCACCACCACCACCAGTAATCATGTCAGCACTTCCATTGTCAACACCAACACCAACACCAGGAACAATGTGAGTACGAACAAAACACCAGGAATCCTTCTAGAACCACCACCAACAACAACACTGACACCACCAGTAATCACATAAGTACCACCACCATTAACACCAGAAATCATGTCAGGACCAACACCAACACCACCAGTAATAATGTTAATACCACTACCACCAACACCAGTGATCACCTTAGTATCACCACCATCAACACTACCAAGACTAACATCGTCCACACTGATACCACCAGCAATAGTCAACACCAGTTCCAACACCAATATCACTAATGTCATCAGCACCAACACCACTAACACCACCAGGGATCACGGTAGCATCACCGCCAACAACGCCGATACCACCAGAAACAGCATCGGCACCGACATCACCAACATGAGCCTGACCGCTCCCAGTAACAGCAAAAGGAACAACCTCAACATTGCCAAGAGCAATAACGCCACCTATAGCTACAGTGAGTCCCTACAACCCCAGTATCACCAGTCAGAACATTAACACCACCACCGCCAACGATGACAACCTCGTCACCGGCACCAAGCAATTCCACGTTGCCGACACCAACAATACTATTCCACTATCGACACTGCCACCAACAGCAACATTAACACCAACACCATCAGCGGCAACACCGCCATCACCGCCAACTCCAACACCAATAACAGGAGCGTCACCGTTACCAACACTACCACCAATTATACCACCAACGCCATCTCCACCATCAACAACAGCGACAATTATCCCAACAACAGCCACACCTACGCCATCAGCCCAGCAGCAACAACGTCAACACGAACAGAAAAGCCAACAGTGCCATTGACATCAACAATGCAAACTCCCTACCGACACGCCACCCCTGGCAGCGCTCACTTTGTGCCAGGCACTGTGCCAGGTCCTCTACACACATGATTTCAACCAACGTTCATCCCGACTCCACGCAGTACCTACTATTATCACCTCTTCTTTAACTGTGAGACTAAGAAAGTTAACGGTGTGTTTGAAAAAGAGTGTTGGCTCCTGACTCCCAGCCCAGCGCTCTTGCCACTGTCTTTGTGCCTGGAAACCCTCCCTGCTACTGTACTGTGTGAGGCTGGCCTGACATCTCTTCTCCCTGGCACTTCCCGGCTGTGGGACCTTAGGTGGGTCTCTCCAGACCTAAGATCTCTCTTTCCTCCCCTGTCCAGATGCAACAGTAAATCATTATATCCCTGCGTGGTAAGCAGACTCCTGCGATAAGGTAAGTAAGTCATCAGGCGGGGCCCCCAGCACCCAGAAGGGAAGGTGTGGGTAGCAGCTGTTATTGTTACTAGGGTCGGCAAGAAAAAAAAAAGAATGTCCTCATTCTGTAGGTCTGGGCCCAAAGTACTCATAGGGCGTTTGTAGCCACAAGCATGATAATAACAGCTAGTGCTTACGGAGGGCTCACTGCCTTGCCAGGCAGTGTCTCAAGTGCATCCCATGAGGAAATTGAGGCTCAGGAAATGGTAACATTAACAGAGTGAGGAAGTGGCAGGGGCGAGATTTGAACCCAGAAAGTCAGTCTCAGCCTGTGCTCTTAATCACTAGTCCATATCCCCTCCAGTAATATAATTAGCATCTATTGAACACCTACTACGTGCTGGCGCTCCCCATGTATTATCTCTAATCTTCACAACAAACTTGCAGGGTAGAGAATACTGACCCTGTGGTGACCTTGAACTTGGGCTCCCCACTTTGGCCAGCTCCAAAGTGGGACTCTCACCCCCACTGTCTCCCACTTCCCCATCTCCCGGTCTGTGGGGCCCTGGCTACCCAAGAGAAACCTCAGCACCCCTGGGGCAATGTCCTTGGGCCTCCACCCAGGCCAGGTGTATGCCAGAGGCTGTTCAGACTCAGAAGGTGCCAGATTCCAGGTCTGCTCCCCTGGCTTTCAGGGCTCCAAACAGCCCCCTTAACTCGGTCACAGCCCCAGGAGAGCCCAGGGGCCGGCCGTTGGGTTTTTGGCATCCCCCCGAGCAGCTGCCCCGGCAGAAGGTTTTCGTCTTTCCAGGCTGGACGGGAGAATCCAGCTCCCCTCCCCAGTACTTGTTCCCAGCGAAAGCCCTTGGCAGAACCCCTGATCCTCTCTCCTTCCCTGGGACGGATGGCTTCCAGCTGCCTGCCTCCTGGCCTGGGAAAATTCCTAGGAGCTCTGCAGGTCCCCGGATTTCTGAAACTTGAGTGGCCCTTCCAGAGCTCCAACCCTCTCCCTCCACCCCACTCAGGGCTCCCTGGGGCACCATTTTCCTTCAACGCCCCTGCCTTGTTTCCCTAGGAAAGCCCCAATAACAGTCATCACGGAAATAGAGCAATTTCAACCTGGGAGGGGCTTAAAGCAGAAGAAAGTCTCCAACCTTGATCACCTAGTATGTGCCAAGCCCGGTGCTTCCAATGAGCGAGCTGGTGCTTCCAACTTGCTTGTGAGTTTGATGCTTTATAAACAGGGAAACTGAGGCTCAGGGAGTCAAGACACTTTTTCCCAGCACCGAGTGACGGCACCTCTGGGGAATAGCTTGCATTGGTCCAAGGTCTTCCACATCTTGCCTGTCCAACCCCCTCACTCCAATGGTGGGGAAACAGGAGAGGTGGCTGGTCGAGGGGACGACGGTTAGGGGTGTCCAGGCTGGGTGTGAGCCCGTGTGCATCTGGCTCCATTCAATCTCTGCCTCGTTGTCCATCTCCAATCCCTCCTCCACCCTGGAAGCAGAGCAGTTCTTGGTGCAGATCTGAGCATGTCTCTCTCCGGCTCTTAGAACCCTCAGTAACTCCCATTGTCTTCAGGACTCGTCCAAGTGCATGGTCCTGGCTCCGCAATCAAGGCCATTCCTGCATCCCCGGCCGAGACTGCGTCCCTCCCTGCCTCACACCCTGTACAAAGTTCCCCAAACACATCCTGCCCTGCTGGGTCTCTGGGCCTTCGCAGAGGCTGTTCCTTCAGCCTAGGTTGCTCTTCCCTCGCTGCCTGTGCTTCCCACTGCACTGTCACTGCCACTGACATGTCTGCCTCCCCTACCCGGCCAGGGCTGGCTCCCTCCCCCTCTGGGGATGCTCCAGGGCCCACCACCTTTTCTGGGAGGGATGCAGTGTGGTACAGCCGCTGAAGAGCCCGGGCCTTGGACAGACCTTGACTCGCATGGCAGCCTCATCACCCGGGCAATTCTGGTGGTGCTCAGAGTCTGCAACGGGGACAGAGGTCCCCCCAGGGCCCTCCCCCATCACGGCCTCCACGAAGGACTGAAACAGCCAGCTTAGGGAGAGTGAGAGCAACAGGTGGCATCCCCGCCAGTGGGGCCTTTCCCACACGCGGCTGCCAGCTGGGGAAGATGGATGGGCCCTCCCCGGGCAGGGCTGTGGAACAAGGGGGCTCATGTCACCAGGGGCTTCACATCCCTGGCTGGAAAAGGCCATAAAATGTTCCGGAGCCAGACACAGGATTCAGGCCATTTTTCCAAGTCGTGGGAGATCCGGGATTTTTCTTTCTTTTTTTTCTTTTTTAGGACAAAAGAGAGAGAGAAGAAGAAAAGACCCTGTCCCCAGGCACGGTCAGGAGACACCCACAGCTCCCCGGGGTGGCTTCCTGCTCAGGGTACATCGTGACCTGCTCTGTCTCCCCTGGGCTCTGTCCACTTCTGGCCGGGCGGAACTCTCCGGGCTTTACTTTCTCATCTGCCAAATGGATCGATGGGCCACAGACCTCTAAGATAGGCCCTTTCCAGGTCTGTTTTCTACAAGCCTAGGTTTATCAAGGGCGGATGTGGGGTTCCAGTGGAGTTGCTGAAAAACTGAGTCAAAAGCAGAGAAATTAGGCAGCGGGGGAGGAGGGCTTTTCCCCAACTCATGTGCCACTGAGTCAGGCATTCAAGTAAATATTGCATAAATGCAGGAGTTCTTCCTGGGCCTCACTTTTCCCTGCTGAGTTATGGGTGTGAATGTGCTTTTGATCCTTGAGAACTGGACCGCTGAGTGCAAAGTGCCAGAGACAATGCCTGCTGATGGTGTTTACACGTGGATCTCTGGATCTCTGTTCACAACCCCCTGCGGGGTCACAGAAGAGGTGTAAAAGGGAAATTAACAACTTGCCCCAGGGTCACCCAGAGTGAGACGCTATGCCCTATCCTGCGGCCTCCCAAAAGAAGGAACTCAAACAATGCCAAAGGCTCTGAGCAAAAGCCGAAGAAAGCGAGGAGCGCCTGGTCCAGCAGGACGGACCTATGACTCCCCGCCCTGCATCCAGGGCTGAACTTCCACTTGGCCATCGCAATGCCCGTGCTCCTGTAAAACCCCAGGGGCCGAGATGCAGCGGTCCCCCCGCAGTCCATCCCCGTCAGCTCTTGGCCCTCATCCCACACCACGCTCCAGGTCACCTCCCTCCTTGGCCTGTTCGCTGCTTCAGAATCAAAGCACTTTGGGAACACCCCCCCACCCCCATCTTAGCTCCCTGAAGACAGAAACTTGTCATTGTTTTCTTGGGCCTCCAGAGCGCTTAGCAGAGGGCCTGCCACTGATTCATTCCTTCAACAATCATTGACTGAGGACCCATTATGTGCTAGACACAACAGTGTAGGCCCTGGAGACACAACAGATCTCCTTCAACATAGCTCCTTTCCTTATGGAGTTCGTCTCCTCATGGGAGGGACAGGCATGGATAAAGCCCCTGGGTCTGTGCTGAGAGCCAGGGAAAAGCGAGCAGGCTGCTAAGGATGGTTGCCTTAGGGTGGCTGGAGGGGAGGGGCCATCTCTCTAAAGAGATGATGTTTATGGGACTTCCCTGGTGGTCCAGGGGCTAAGACTCTGCACTTCTACTGCAGGGGACGTGGGTTCAATCCCTGGCGGGGGAGCTAAGATCCTGCATGCCGCACGGTGTGGCCAAAAATAAAATTAAATTAAATTAAAATGAAGAGATGATGTTTAAACTGAGACTGAAGCATAAGGAGGATCTGGCTTACTGGTCCCTGGGAAGTGGGGGAAATTTAGCCCTATTCCCTCTACTTACAGATGGGAAAACTGAGGCCCAGAGAGCTCACACAGCCCATCAGAGGCGGAGCTGGAACTCAGTGCCAGATGGCTTGACCCTCCCATGAGGACTTGGTTTCTTTTCCTCCCCATGAGCCCAGAAAGGGGGCAGGGGAGGGTCTCTAAGCCTGAGGCCCAGCCCAGTGAAGAGGCAGGGGAGGTGACCCCTAGAAGGGCCTCTGGAGCTGGGGAGGGGGCTGAACTCCACCTGCAGGGCACAGAGCCCCTCCCGACACCAACCCAAGTCTCCCCAAGGCCAGCCGCCCACCCCACTGACTGGGCTTCAGAAAATTGATTTTCTAACAGCCATCCATCAACCCAGCACGTCCAGCTGTTGGTGTGACACTTGCGTCCCCAGAGCCTCGTCCACCTGAGGAAACTGTTCCTAGAGCCCTCCCCGCCCCCTGCTGCCAAAATGATCTCTGCAATTCCAGGAGCTGTTTACTGGACACCAGAGGAAGCACCTCCCCTGCCACTCACACCGCTGCCCCCATCAGGACTGAAAGGGGTCTTCAGGGTGACCTCGTTCAACCCCTTCCCCAAGACGCCTCCCTACCTCGTAACCATAGTCTGCTTGAATACCCCTCAGTGACAGGGCGCTCAGCCCCCACTGGCGTAGCCCCGTGATAACTGAGGGTCCATTGAGTAGGGAGCAGCTGGGAGTGGTCATTATTTTAAGTTTCAAGATAACTAGGCAAGGTGATATTATTCTTCTCATTCAAGGACGATAAAATTAGGCTCCAAGGTCACCTAGGCAAGGTTCCCAGCTGAGGACTGGCTCACCCTAAAGCTGGGGGGTGTCACCAGACCTCCTTCATAATGTTAACAAGTCCCTTCACCCTGGGGTTTCTCCCACCAGCCTTGGTTCTACAGAAGCCCATGTGATCTTCATCCCAGGTCACTCCTGAGGGTTCTGAGCTGGGGCAACACCTTCAGGCCAACTTCAAGCTTCTCTACTCCCTCAATCCAAGTCCACCAGCTGTGCAACTGGCTGTGATCCGAGGTAATGGAAACTGTTATCTGGGCCTCAGCTTCCCTGTCTGTAAAACGGAAATACCAATCCTTGAGAGAGGTAAGAGTCTCTTACTACGGATAAACTACACCAGGGGTCCAGGAAGAACCCTGTTGTAAAGACCGTGGGGCCCAAGACCAAGAATCAATATTCACCCTTGTTAAAGACAGTAGGATAGGGGCTTCCCTGGTGGCGCAGTGGTTGAGAGTCCGCCTGCCAATGCAGGGGACACGGGTTCGTGCCCCAGTCCGGGAAGATCCCACATGCTGCAGAGCGGCTGGGCCCGTGAGCCATGGCCGCTGAGCCTGCACGTCCGGAGCCTGTGCTCCGCAATGGGAGAGACCACAATAGTGAGAGGCCCGCATACCGCAAAAAAAAAAGACAGTAGGATAACCCCTAATAAGATAAGCAGGAAGCTGTTGGGATTCCCAGATTAGAGCTGACGAGTGAGCCCAGAGAGGGGAGGCAACCCACCTGAGTTCACACAGCTTCAAGTGGGCAGACCTTAAGCCAGAAACCATCCTCTAATCCAGAGGCCTTCCTGCAAGTCCCTGGGGGCAGCCAAGACCCCAGAACACCTACCCACCTTTCCGTTAAGTCCCTCCATTACCCTGAAGGACCTAGTCTGGCAGGGTTTGTGGGAGAGCTGTGCCCACCACTGGTAAGAACAGGATCACAAAGGGTTAAGGCTCTGCCCGGGTTTGCCTTGATCCTTATAGGCAAGCAGGACCCCAGGCAGAGTGGGGGCTTGGGTTTCATGCCCCCCCGACCCCAGCCTGGCTATAAAATACGATCGTGTCTTGCTGCTGATTGATGGTCTTGGGAGAACCTTGAGGAGGTGGGCTGGGGTGAGATCAGATTTTCAAGGGCTCAGCCACCGATATTCTATCCGGGGCCCTCTGGATCCTGCCACGGGCCCATATCCACAAGCCCCGTAAATCCTGGAGGAGGCTGGGGAGTGGAGAGGCCAGACAGATCGTCCTCCACAGCCAAGCCACAAGGCAGAGGGTCCCTGGGCCCAGAGCCTGCCCCGAGAATGGCCCGCAGGATTCCCTCCAGGACTCCCGAGAGGCTTGGCCTGTGCGATCATTCATCCATCCATCCATTCATTTCTCAAGTACGTACTGTGCCTGGTCAAGAGGCTCCAGAGGTGAGCAGAACCAGACATGGTCCTGGGCCTCATGGAGCTTTCAATCTAGAGGCCTAGGAAAGACCAACTCTGAGATTTCATTCCCACACAGGGCATGTGGGATTGAGGGCCAGGTCAAGGCTGAACTGTGGACTGGGGCTTGAGCTCTGCCTCCAGGCTGACCTAGGCTCAAATCCCAGCTCTGCCACTTAGGAACTAACCTTTCCATGCCCCATCTATAGAATGGGCATGAAAATAGTATCTTCCACTTGGAGGACCAGTGTAAAGCAAATGAGGTAACGAATATAACATCTTAACATCATGCCTGGCATCGAGTAATTAAATAAGCAATGTTGCCCGTGATGCTCTCAGATCCTGGAAGAGTGCCTGGCCCTCTATGGGAATGAATGAATGAGTGAATGAGTGCATGCGTGAAGGTGGTGTGCCGGGCTGCACGAGGTGCTGTCTACAGGACGTCTCATTTCACTCCCACCGTGAAGGTGTGATGCGGAGAAACTCAGTCTCAGGAAGCGACGTGCCCCAGGCTATTCGGCAGCCTCCACAGCCTCCTGCACGCCTCAACTAGAGACTTAGCACCCCCGTAACTGAAGTCCCCGTCTTTGCCCTCCCAGCTAATCATGAGTTTCCTGGGGACAGAGGTGGTGCCCATCTGCGTCTGGGCCCTCCGGTCACTCATTTAGCTCCAAGACCAGAGGAGGGATGAAGGGAAAGAAGAGAGAGAAAGGAGGACACCACGGAGCTCAGCAGCCCAAGGAGAAACTGTCTTTGCAGAACAATGCAGGTCCTCTTTTCACCCTGTAGATGTCAGCCACGGATGCTCAGAACCCAGCATGGGGACACCTGGGTCAGCGCCTGAAAAAGCAAGACTTGGCCTTCAGAACAGCCCCACTCAGGTCTGCCTCTGAGGAACCACGCTGGGAGAGAGCTGTTTAAACCAGACCCCACTGAAGACCCCTCAGTGCCCCCCACCCCTCGCTGAAGCTCACCAGGGCACCAGTGCCCGCTTCCCCAGGGGGCCCCTCAGAGCTACACCAACCACCCCATCACATGCCCACCTTGTAGCCCAGGCCACGCCCCTCTGGCTGCATCCATTGCTCTTGTGTTCTGCCTTCGGTGTTGGTCCGCATGAGCACACGTGAGTTAAATGTGTGGGCTTGAGTGCCTGGCTACCTGTATTCAAACCCCACCATCACCTAACAACCTTGGGTGAGTCATCTCCCCTCTCTGAGCCTCATTTTCTCCCTCTGTCAAATGGCGATAATAATGGTGAGATAGTGCGGACTGTTGAGTTCCTACTAACCCTGGCACATAGTAGGTGCTCATTTAGCATCTGTTGACTTCTATGAGCAGTCGTTATCTCCAAAGCCCCATCAGGTTACCTGAGCACATCCCCCACAAACACACTAAGAAGGAAGAAGAGCCCCCAGCCAGCAGCTGGCCCTCAGCCCTGCCCCCAACTCCCCTCTTCTCAGCACCCCCAATCCCCTGGCCCCAGGGTCCCTAATCCACCCCAGAGTGACACGGAGCAAGTGCTCCATCCCAGCATTCGCCTGCTGCAAGGGGCCGGGGGATCACACAGGCCAGGAGAAACCCAAGCCCCTAGACCCAGCGGAATGTCAACAGCAGATTAGACCTCCTGCTGTTCCCAGGACCCAAGAAGAGAGGCGGGGCTCTTACCCCGGAGTCCTCCCCTACCATCCGCTCAGGGGTAGAGACCAGGTGCCCACCCCATCAAAGCCTAGAATGCCAGAACGGTTGATGGAGCCTCTTCGCTCATGTCACAGAAGCTCAGAGAGGGCAAGGGGTTTGCCCAAGGTCACACAGCAATCTTGTCCAGAGCCAAGGCCAGATTCCTGCTTTCTGCTCCCAGACCTCATCATCTTTCAGTCCCAATCTCACTATGTGACTTGTTCTGACTGTGATCTTGACCAGGTCAATGAAGCTTTTCTCCCTCATTAAGTCATCAGTTAACAGTCCTCTATGCCTCAAACACCCTGGACTGATCCAGCCCCCACCCCCCGTGCTCCCCACCCCAATCTCAGAAGGTGCCCCCAAGTCTCTTCAGCCAGGTGCTCAGAGAGGGTTTGCAGACTGGCAGCCTCGGGGACCATGGGTGTTTTATTTGGGGAGGTGAGGGGGTTTTCGCACCGTAGCTGTGGGAGGTTTAAAATCCATATTTCTAGCCTCTCTTGAAAAGAATGTTCAGGCTACATAGTTCCCCAGAGCCCCACCCAACCACTTTGCCCCTTTACAGGAGCAACCTGGCCTCCTCAGGCGAGTCAGTCTGTCTGCAACCCCTTTAGGGTTTCCCATGCGGCAGGGGAGGCGAGGGGGATGGGCTTAGAAACTAATCTTTATTGAGTGTGTAAACGCTGCTCCAGCCATTGTTCTGGGCACAGTCCAGAAATGGCAGGATCAGAACTCAGGTCTGGCAACTCCAAAAGCCAGAGCGCCCACCACCCCTTGTTCAAAGCACCAAGCAAGGCTACTGCTTCCCAGCCTTACAGATCTAAGCCTCAAATTCTCTCCCGATCACATCGTTTTCTCGTTGGCCTCTCCTGTCCTCCCCATCCCCCCAAACCCCTGGAGTGGACCTGAGTTTAGAGGAGACACCCCCCAACACACCAGCATCTGACCCTCAGGACCAGTTTGCTGGGGTTTGACTTCTACCCTTTGTAGCACGCCCTTTGTCACCCCACGGTGCCACCATGATGCTAAGACAAACGACAAGGGTCTGGCCAGGCCACCTTCCCCCCTCATCTCCCTTCCTTCCTCCCCTGAATGCCTCAGGAAAGCCACTCCCTTTGCTATGACTGTCCTGCTCTCCCGTGCCTCCCCACCGCAGTTCCTCGGCCCCCTGCCTGCCCACTTCCCCTGGCCCACACCTTCCCCTCCTAGACTCCGCTCCGTTGCATCCTCCCCATTCCTATCAGACTTGACCTACTGCTCTCTGGTAGATACAGGTTTCAGAGTAGATTTCAGCAGAGCTGAGTTTGAATCCAGCTCTACCGCTCACCAGCTGAGTGGCTTCGGGCGAGTCACCATCCTCAGCATGCCTCCCCTTCCCCAGCTGTCACCTCCCCTTCCCCAGCTGTCACCTCCCCTTCCCCAGCTGTCAGTCACCGGAGGCAAGTCCCCACTGTGCTGGGATTTTGTGAGGATTTATCCCATCCTCCCTCGAACAGTTATTCATTCCGTGAGGATTCAATGTAACCAGGTTTGCAATGTACCTACCACATAGTACGTGCTCACTAAAGGCCTCCAGCTTGTGAGAATCCTTTGTCCACCTCTCTTATCTTATGCTTTACGTTTTAAGCTCCCTGACGGGAGGGTCTTTTTTTTTTTTTGCAGTACGCGGGCCTCTCACTGTTGTGGCCTCTCCCGCTGCGGAGCACAGGCTCCGGACGCGCAGGGTCAGCGGCCATGGCTCACGGGCGCAGCCGCTCCGCGGCATGTGGGATCTTCCCGGACCGGGGCACGAACCCGCGTCCCCTGCATCGGCAGGCGGACTCTCAACCACTGCGCCACCAGGGAAGCCCCAGGGTCTTATTTTTTGTTTGTCTTTTTTGCCTCTGGGCCTCGCAGGCCACCCGGTGCATAACAAGGAGTCCATAATTTGAATATTACATGAAGAAGCATGAGTCCCAGTGCACCAGGGTTTGGGCCCAAAGTGTCCTCTGCTCTCTGACAGCAACAGTGAATCAGGGTCAGAAAGCCAGATAGGCTGATAGAGAGGAAATGTCTTACATTTCAGGTCCCAACAACCTTGGTCACCTATCAGTCAATGATCACGGATTTATCAAGCACCTACTATGTGCTGGCTTTACTCTAGGGAGTGGGGTTACAGCAGTGAACAGAACAGATGAAGTCCCTGCTCTCAGAATATTTACATTCTAAGTCAGGGAAACAGATCATAAACCTAAAAACAGAAGAAACAAGCCAGATGATTTCAGATGCTGGAAAGTGCTATTAAGAAAGTCAAGCCTATGAGGCTATTGGAGATCAGCATTAGCCAGGGTAGTGAGCAAAGGCCGGCTGAACTGACACGGAGACAACCATGTTTGGATGTGGGCAAAGCAGTTCAGGCAGGAGGTCGAGCATGTGCAAAGGTCCTGTGGTGGGAACAACCTTGGCGGGTTCAAGGAAGAGGAAGGAGGACACTGAGTCTGAAGCAAGGAGCGGGTGATGAAAGTGAGGGGGAGAACCCTGGGAGATGAGATCAGAGATCAGAACAGCGGGAAGCAGGGCCGCATTGGGGACCGTGTTCAGGAAACGGAGTTTCTTCTAAGAGGACGGGAAGTCCTGAAGGGCTGTAGCAGGAGCTGGGGGTGAGTGACAGGATCGAATTCCCGCTCTGGCAAGCTGCCCCTGGCTGCTTTGTGGAGGATGGGCCACAGGGGTCAAGAATAGAGGCAGAGACCAGCAAGGGGGGCATAGCTGTCATCCAGGGAAAAGGATGCAGCGGCACTAACGAGATGGGGCCATGATTTGGGAAACGTGCAGGAGGCACCATCCCCTGGCTGCTGGATGGGGTGTGAGGGCGCAGGGAAGGGAAGACGGAAGACAAATGCCCACGGCCCGCAGGAGCCACGGGGTCTGTGGACGAGTTCGCAGGAGGGAGCCTGTGTTCAGCAAGTGTCTATGAAGGCTCACTGCTATTACCAGTCGCCGCGTGACTGAGTAAAGCACTTCCGTTCTGAAGCTCAGTGTCCACACCTGTAAAATGGGAGTGAGAACGTCTGCTCACATGGAGTGTGGCGAGGGCTGTATGAGACAAAGGATGTGAAGGGCTTGCTCAACTAGAAAATACAGTAAAATAGAAACTAGAAAAACTAGAAACCATGTATAAGATCAAAAAGCAACAAAATACTTTCAGTACCGTCATGACTACTCTTCCCCGCCTCCCTGCCCGGGCTCACCAAGCTTCCTGCCAGAAATCCCCTCCCTGCCCACTTCCGCTGGACCACACATTTCCCTCCTTCTAGACTCAGCTCAGTGTGGTGGACACGTGACCCTGCAGGAGGCACCCTTGGTGCAGCTCAGAAGAATCCAAGGATTCTGCGTCCACCGTCCAGTTAACCTCCTGCCCTGCGGCAGGTTGGAGGGATAGGGTGCCACTTGGGCAGCAGAGAATTTCTCAGCTTTGGAGCCAGGAGGCCTTGGGCCTATTCCCAGCTCAGTCACTGACTCCTGTGTGACCTTGAGCCAGTTGCTGTCCCTCTCTGGGCCTCAATTTCCCCTTCAGTAAAGCAAGGGGATTGGGCTAGAGGACTCCCAATGGCCCTTCCAGCTGAGACACTCTTAAAAGCCTGTTCCCCTCCTCCTTTGTCAAGCTCAGAAGTTCGGTCTCCCAGCACCTCCCCGGGAGGGCCAGCTGGCCACACCTTGGACCAGGCTTCCCCGGGGTGAGCTCACCACTGGCCTAGTTCAGACCTGGCTGATTCCCCCACCACCTCGAGCCTTCCTCTCCCTGCTTCCTCTCCCACCTCCTGGCTCTAGCTCTGCCAGAGTAAATTGTCCCGTAGCCACCACCCCTGCAGGAAAAGCGGAGAAGCGAGGCCCACGGTCCTCGAGCTTCCCCCCCTCCACCCTACCCAGCACAGCTGTTTCCCCACATCCCAGCCGCCCCAGGATTACCAGGCTCCCAGGGACCCCAGAGGAAGTGGATTACATTCTTGAGGGCCTTATGTCAGGCTCAATGCTTCCCACTCCCCTCTCTAGACCCCTCCACCCGCCACCAGCTCTCCAGACCCACCCCTGCATGTCCCTCTGCCAAGGCAGCTCAGGGGGCGTGGAGCCAGTCAGGCCCGGGCATGAATCCTGGCCAGGCGAGTCTCCCACCTCCCTTCTCTGAGCCTCGATTTTCTCACCTGTAAAGTAGAGATGAGGGTAGTCAAAGAGGGGGACATCCAAAGAGGCAGGTGTGAATCTAGGAAGTACAGGGCACATAACACCAGCCACCTTCACCACCGGGCAGTCCCGTCCTAGGGGCTATGTACAAACTTATTTAATCCTCACAAGAATCCTCAGAGATAGGTAGGTCCCATCGTCATCACCTCTATTTTACAGACAAGGAAACTGAGGCACAGAGAGTCTGAGGGGATTGCCTGAGGCCACACAGCTAGTCCATGGGATTCAAAGCTGGGATTCAAACCCAGGCCTTTCTGGCTCCAAAGTCCACAGGCTTAATTACACTACAGTGTCTGGTAGATAACGGTTAGCTCCCCTCGTCCCTATTTCCCCATTCCTCACCTGCCCCCCACCCTTGTGGTCAATCCAGTGTGGGGAGAGCCCTGGGTAAGGTGGGAGTCACACAATGGCTTTCACCTGTGTCCCTTAAGCCACTGTTCTGCCTCCCCTAGCTGTGTGACATTGGGCAAGACACTGCCCTCTCTGGTTGTGACTCACACCTTGGACGCGAACATCAGAATGGGAGGCGCTGGTGCGGAGGAGCGAAGCGTGTGTGTGCGGAAAGGTCAGCACCCAGAGGCGCAGGCAGAGCGGGGAGGGGGGCTGGCAGCCCACGATGCGTCTGCAGAGACACTTCATACATGCAAATGGGAGGAAGGGATGGATGCTCAGACATTCCTCACAAATTGGCTCAACTGCCATGAAACGTGTGGTCCTGACACCCCAAGGGTGCCTTCTGCAAGGTCACCACCTGCCTTCTACACCAAGAGTCCAAATGCACCTAGTGTGTACATCTTTAAAATGGGAGCTAAATCCCCTAGGAGTCGCAGGGAACCCAGGGACTATTTCGAGGGAAAGAGCTGGCCCAGGATCACACAGAGGATCGTGGCAGAGCTGGGATTGGAACCAGGGCTCCAGACTAGAGACTGGGGTTCTCACGTGGCACTTGGCACGTCGTGGGGACACAAGGCACTGTCACCCTTCACCCTTGGCCATGGCTCTTATCTCTCCAGCCCTCTCTCTTTCTCCATCTCCACTCCCTCTCCTCCCTGCCTCTCACTGACCCCTGAGTCTCTGAGTGCCACACCTTTCCTGCCCTGAAGCCACCTCCTCCTCGGTGCCTTCCCTGATCTTCCATCCCCTGGCTTTCCTCTGATGCAAAACATCCACTTGACATCTGGCCACATGTTTTATACCATGGTGTGTGTGCGTGCGTGCGTGCGTGTGTGTGTGTGTATAGTTGCTACTTTATTGACGATGCCTGAAAATCAAGGCTTCTATTTATTTTTTTCCCAGAAATGTGCTGGCACTAAACACATGGCTGTTTCTTTAACGGACGGGTTGAATGAATACATTGTAATCCCCTCTGTCACATTACCACCATCACCTCACCACCGTCAACTACACCGGCAGCAGGAAAGGACCAACGCCGCCCTCTTCATCGCCTTTGTCACAAATGCTACCATCGTCATCGTCAGCAACAGCAACAGTCCAGAGGCCGTCACCACAGAGCTATCATCCCCGTGACTTCCTTCCACACATGTTTGCCCAAAACCTCACGTGGGCCAAGCTCTGTGCTAAGAGTTTTCCATGCAATCCCCTCAGTTAATCCTCATGACCACCCTAGCCCCAGCCCTGCACCCATGGGGTAGGTACTCTTGTTGTACCCATTTAACAGTTGAGGAAACCAAGACACTGAAGGGTTTCTTGAATCTCTAAAGTGATAGAGACAAGGGAGGAATCCAGGCTTGTCGGACTCCAAAGTCCATCTTCTTAAACATGCTTTGTATCACCACCCCAAAACCACAGCAAAACTGTCATTGTTTTCACCACCAAAAAAGTAACCAACAGCAGCATGGGTCTTATCGTTACTGCCATTGCCAGCACCATCACTGCCAAGAGCTATTGCCATTAACCTCCCCGTCACTGACTCCACCATCACCACCAGCCACATCATCATTTTTAGATTCAGCTCAGTAAACATTAGCCTAAGACAGAGGAGTAAGCCCTGGGAGCCATGATCACATCCATCGTCGGGACCACTTCTTCCTGCCCCAGCCTTGCCACCTCATTATATGAAGGATGGCCTGGAGAGGAACATTTTCCCCATGATTATGGAAGGAAAGTTTTCTTGGCCACAAATTCAGGCCTTTGTTAGACTGCATCCAATAAGCATTCAGTCAATCATTCATTCAATTCAATCAGCATTTACTGAGCACCACCATGTGAGCCAAAGGGATACGCAAGCAAACAAAACAGAGGCAAGGCCCCCTCAAATGGAGTGAGGAGGACAGATGTCAAATAAATCATTACAGGAGGGACAGAGCACAAAAGAAACGGGCTGAGTGTAAAAAGGAGTGGAATGGAATAACCTAACCTAGGCTGGGAAATCCAAGAGGGCTTCCTGAAGGAAGTAACAGTTAAGCTGAGACCTGAATGCCAAGTGGCAGCGAGCTAGGTAGAAAGGAGATTGTGTTGAGGCTACTGGGAAGGAGTTCTGGCGAAGGACACAGCGTGTGCAAAGGCCCTGAGGTGGGAAGGCACCTCCTCTTAGAGGAATTAAAGGGAACACAATGTGGCCGGTGCAAGATGACACAGAGGAAGGTGGATGTGACCAGAAATTAAAGCATCCCTACTTGCCTCATGGGGAGTAGAAGGAGGATGGAGTAGGGAGCAGGGGGGTGGTTCTTTCTGGAATTTGGAAACAGAGCACCCAGTCACAGCAGAGAGGGCATGGGTAACCCAGCGTGAGGCCCAGAGGAAGCAGCCCAAAGGGCTGATGGGGGCTGATGAAGTGTTATGGACAGTGCTTGGCGATTATGCAGGGAGAATCGATTGCTCGGGATTGTGCCTGCCTAGCACAAAGACACAAACACTGAAATGTCAAGCCTGTGATCTGAAAGCATCACCCAGCAGCCAATGAGTGAGCACGGCCCACGGGTGCAGGCAAAGATGGGGAGATTAAAGAAAACCTGACACCCCCAAATAAAGGCAGGGCATCTCAGAAGATGCTGACACGGAGAAGCAAGTGGATATGCTTTTCTGGGCTCTTGTGCACACAGGTAGCTCAGCTCCCAGAGACACGGCAGAGAGGAAGGGAGGGAGGCTGGACCTTAGTTGCAAGATGTGTCTGCAGATATATTTTAAACGTGCAAATTGGGGGAAGGCAAGGGACTCAGGGAGACTGCCGAAGGCTCACTCCCGGGGACACACTGGAGGATGAAGGAGGGGGCTGGAGGGAGGGCAGATAGAGGAAGAGCCCAGGTGAGTCAGACGAGGGCCCGTGGAGCCCTCCTGGCCGTGCCCCTGTCCCCGGAAGCCACCTCTGTGCAGAGTTGGCCAGGTGCCTGCCCCCCTAAGAAGGCTGGGCCAGCTTGGGCAGCACCTCAAAGCCACATTTCCAAGTACCTAGTCTGCCACGCACTTTCCCACATCTCATTTGAATTTCTGGCTATACCTTCAAAGTGGGTCTGATTCTACAGGTGGAGAAACTGCAGTTCAGAGTGCTAAGGGGCCCGCGCCAGGCATTCAGGTAACTAAGTAATCACCACCATAGCGACAGCGGACACTAACGGAGCTCTGACGGCCACGTGCCTGGCCCGGTACTGAACCCTTTGCGTGCTCCATCACATCTAAGCCTCAGCACTGTCTGATACTCTTAGAAGCATCATCATCCCCATTTTACAGACAAGGAGACTGAGGCTTTCATAGAAGTAGCTTGGTCAAAGTCATCCTGCCGATCAGAAACGAGCCGGCATTTGACCTCTGTGCAGGATAGAGAGTCTGCCCCTGGAGACCTCACTCCCAGGGTCCACAGTGGCGAAGAAAACATCTCCAGGCCTAAGAAAATTCCCGGCTCAGGGACAGAGCTGGAAGTCACAGGACACACAGGACCTATGGGAAGGAAGAGAGCAGGAGGAGGGCTTGCTCCAGGATACAAATTTCAAACCACAACTTCCCAGGCCTCCTGTGTTCCAAACCTGAGGGCCCAGGGAAGGGGTCAGGGAGTCTCTGCCGCACCTATGCAAGTCCCATTCTGCAGAACCGTCAGTCGCCATGGAACATTCTCTGCATGGCATCCAGACCAGTTTTAAAGGGCAAATCAGATCTCGCCTACTTAAACCTCCCCACGGCTTCCCCGTTGCTCTGAGAATAAAATCTCAAGTGCTCGCCATGGCCTGCGAGGCCTGCTCCATCCTCCGGCCACCATCCCAACAGCCCCTGTCAAGCACCTTCGCCTCAGCCCCAGGGCCGTCCCCTGGAGACCCTCCCTGACAACACTGAGCAGAGCAGAGCGGTGGCCACTGCTTGTCACGTTGCCAGTTCCATTCTTCCTGGCACTTACCTCAGTCTGAACAGGTCTCGTTTATGCTGGGTTTTTTTTTCCTGTCTCTCATGGCACGAGCGCAGGGACCATGTCTTTCCTGTTCCTAGCTGTGTCTCCAGCATCTAGAACCATGCATGGCACATAGCAGGTACTCAATAAACTTTTGCTGAATGAATGGGGGCGGGCAGTACCCAACAAGGCTTCTTGCACCAGGTCGGAGCTCAGCACGCAGGGAAACTGAGGCTCCCAGGGGCTGACCCCTCGCTGCAGGCCGAGGCCAACGCTCCCAGGCCACTCTTGCCACAGAGCTGGGAATCTTCCACTGTCTGAGTTGCCTCCTTTGACATCAGGAGTCATGGCTCTTTTCCTTCATCTTGCCCTTGACCCTGAAAATGTCCTCCGGTCCCATCCCAGGCTTGGGGCCTGACACACATCAGCGTCACGGCCCATCACCCAGGCCTACTTGGCGTAGAGGAGATTTAGTGACAAGTCTTAGGGCTGGACTTTTGCTCAAGACCCAGCTCCACCAGGCCTGTCTGACCACAGGCAAATTCCTCTACCTCTCTGATCCTCAGTTTCTCCATCTGTAAAAGGGGGACATTAGGAGGGTGTTAGGTGAGACCGTGTGTGAAAGAGCCTGGCACTTCATCACACATAACTCAGTGCACTTAATCATGGTGGCAGCGCTGCCTGCTCTCAGCCTGAGAACCGCTGGCTCACTCCCCGCCAGGTCAGGGTCTCTGGGCACCAACAAAGAGGTGAATTCGTCTTTGCAGCCTGTCTGTCTATACCCTCTCTATTCCTCAAACCACTTCTTATTCCTTCTCATCCATCAGCCCAGCCCACAGGTTGCCAGGAGTTTGAGATTCGCCCACACAAGCACACACACAGCCAAACACATGTGCACAGATTACCTGTATGGGCAGCTGTAGACACACACGTCTCCCCACACACAGCCGAACAGTCGTGCCCAGAAGGACGGGGCGCTGGGGGGCTTACACACACACAACACCCACTCACACACGTGTGCACCCACACCCACATGCTACACCTTTCACGTGTGCACGTGCAGACACAGACCACAGACACGAGCCCTCGTGCACTCACGCTGACCCACAGGAGCCCACACAAGCATCCCCTGCCATGAGCCCTCCTCCCCTCACACACCCCCAGCCAGGCAGGCCCCCCAGCCACGTGGGCTACACGGAAGCACACGTGTGATCCGTGAAGACAGCCAGGCTGGGCATTTGGCGCCAGGCAGAGGTGAACAGCCTGTGTGTGCCTCTGTGTGTCTGGTGTGCACATGTGTCTATGTGAGTCTGCGCTTCCCCAGGGCAAGTGATGGGCCATGGAGGGTGTGCCTGAGAGTCTGGCCTCCTAGGAGAGGGGACCCCAGGCCCCAGCAGCACTGCCAGGCCCTGGAGCTGGGAGCTCGGGAGACTCCTGGCCCTCCCCTTTCCCAGTAACGGGGTCAACAGCACCACCTGCCGCCGGTTTCTGGAACTGCCCCGCAGAGAGTGTGCCTGGCCCTCAGCTGGCTTTCCCGAAGGAACTGAGATCCTGAGAACAAGCTGAGACTACAGGGACACCCCAGTCCTGTGGTCCAGAATGGGGCTCCTGGTCAGAAGCTCCTGGGAAGGTTGGTACCCAAGTTGGCACCCCAGGTCAGGGAGTGATGAGATCCACTTGTCGCCCCAGGAAGAGGGGCACAGCCATCTCACAAATGGAGTGTTTTTTTCAAATTCTTGGGGTGAAGCAATGGGAGACACATTGAGTCCTGCCCAGGATGGGAAGGCCCACTGTACAGATCACATGTTCTCCCACACGAATGCCCACACCTGACCCCCTGTGAAAGGGGGCTGCAGAGGCGGGGAGGCCCAGGCAAGAAACCGCAAAGGGATGAGGGCTGTGAGGGAGACCACAGGTGGCTGGGAAGGTGGCCCTGGCTGGCTCTGGCACCATGCTCCTATCCCACCTATCCCATTCAGCGGACACCTGCTGAATGCAGGAGGGAAGCAGCCTCAGAGTGGAGGTGACCTGTCCACGATTTTACAGATGGGGAGACTGAGGCCCAGAGGGAGGAGGGATCCCCGAGGTCACAGGATCCAATGGCCAACTAGGAATTGCTCCAGGTCCTCTGTGTCCCAGCCCAGCACTCCTGTCTTCCCCGTGGCCGGCTCCTTCATCCCCTTGGGCCCAGAATTACCCTTTCTAAGGTGGGGGGCTCTTTTCACATCCCTGGCGGATGTGGCTGAGTTAGGCCTTGAAAGGGTCCGTCAGGCCTTCCTCCCAGAGCAGAGGGCAATGCAGGAGGCGCAGGAGGCCTGGGACAAGGTGGCTTCTACCAGGTTCCTTAGCCAAGCCCTAGGCCAACCCCTACCCCTGCCTCCCTCCTTTTAAGTCATGGACGTCATAGATCTTCATAATAGTAATGGTCAGATCCTAGTAGCTACTGTTTATTTTTTTTTTTGCAGTGAGGTAGATTTTATTTTTTTAATTAATTTTTATTGGAGTATAGTTGCTTTACAATGTTGTGTTAGTTTCTACTGTACGGCAAGATGAATCAGCTATACGTATATACATATCCCTCTTTTTTGGACTTCCTTCCCATTTAGGTCACCACAGAGCACTGAGTAGAGTTGCCTGTGCTGTACAGTAGGTTCTCATTAGTTATCTATTTTATACATAGTATCAATAGAGTATATATGTCAGTCCCAATCTCCCCATTCATCCCACCTTCCCTGCTTTCCTTCTTGGTATCCATACATTTGTTCTGTGTCTGTGTCTTTATTTCTGCTTTGCAAATAAGATCAGCTATAGCATGTTTCTAGATTCCACATGTATGTGTTAATATGTCATAGTTGTTTTTCTCTTTCTGACTTACTTCACTCTGTATGACACTCTCTAGGTCCATCCACGTCTCTACAAATGACCCAATTTCTTTACTTTTTATGTCTGAGTTATAATCCATTGTATATATATACCACATCTTCTTTATCCATTCCTCTGTTGATGGACATTTAGGTTGCTTCCATGTCCTGGCTATCGTAAATAGTGCTGCAATGAACATTGGGGTGCGTGTGTCTTTCTTTAAATTAATTAATTATTACTATTTTTTTGGCTGCTTCGGTTCTTCGTTGCTTCGGTTCTTCGTTGCTATGCAGTCTTTCTCTAGTTGTGGCGAGCGGGGGCTACTCTTCATTGCGGTGTGTGGGCTTCTCATTGTGGTGGCTTCTCTTGTGGAGCACGGGCTCTAGGCACGGGCTCAGTAGTTGTGACTCATGGTCTCTAGAGCGCAGGCTCAGTAGCTGTGGTGCATGGGCTTAGTTGCTCCGCGGCATGTGGGATCTTCCCGGACCAGGGCTCGAACCCATGTGTCCTGAATTGCCTGGTGGATTCTTAACCACTGCGCCACCAGGGAAGTCCCTAGTGTGTCTTTTTGAATTACGGTTTTCTCTGGGGTTTTTTGGCCGCGCCACACAGCATGTGGGATCTTAGCTCCCCGATCAGGGATTGAACCCGTGCCCCCTGCTCTAGAAACGTGGAGTTTTAACCACTTGACCACCAGGGAAGCCCCTATTAACAGTTCATTAAGGAGCTTGGGGCCATCCTCCTGCAGGATGGATCCTTCTTATCCCATCTACGGATGAGGAAAACAAGGCTCAGCTTAGTGCCCTAATTTGCCCAACTTCACATCACCCCCACGTGACTGCCCCAGGTCTCACCCCTGGGACAGTGGCCCCCAGCCAAAGTCCCTCTCCTCTGCCCCCACTACCAGATACCGGCCAGGGCAATGTTTGCATCTTGAATCCATTCAGCAGTGTTAACGGCCCACAGCAACATGGATCCGAAAACACCCAGGAGTTCATTAACAAGTATTTACTGAGCACTTACTATGGGCCAAGCACCATCCCAAATGCTGAAAATACAGCAGAGAATAAAACAAAAAAACTCCCTTTTACTGAGGAAACAGATAAATAAGGTGAATTAGCAAAAGACACATCTCACCAGATTTCAATACAGGCTGTGGAGAGAAAGAGAGCACAGAGGCAGGATAAGGAGCGTGTGTGTATGGGATGGAGGGTGCGGCTAGGAACAGAAGGAGGCTCGGGAGGTGTAACTGAGAGGGAATGTTTGAGCGGAGACCTGAAGGAGGTGAGAGAACCAGGTACATGGATGTGTCTTCCAGGCCGAGCCAGTAGCCTGTGCAAAGGCCCTGAGGTGGGGCCATGCAGGTTAATGTGTTGGAGAAACAGTGAGGCGGCCGGTGTGGCTGGGGCAGAGCGAGCTAGAGTCTGGCCTCCTAGGAGAGGGGACCCCAGGCCCCAGCAGCACTGCCAGGCCCTGGAGCTGGGAGCTCGGGAGACTCCTGGCCCTCCCCTTTCCCAGTAACGGGGTCAACAGCACCACCTGCCGCCGGTTTCTGGAACTGCCCCGCAGAGAGTGTGCCTGGCCCTCAGCTGGCTTTCCCGAAGGAACTGAGATCCTGAGAACAAGCTGAGACTACAGGGACACCCCAGTCCTGTGGTCCAGAATGGGGCTCCTGGTCAGAAGCTCCTGGGAAGGTTGGTACCCAAGTTGGCACCCCAGGTCAGGGAGTGATGAGATCCACTTGTCGCCCCAGGAAGAGGGGCACAGCCATCTCACAAATGGAGTGTTTTTTTCAAATTCTTGGGGTGAAGCAATGGGAGACACATTGAGTCCTGCCCAGGATGGGAAGGCCCACTGTACAGATCACATGTTCTCCCACACGAATGCCCACACCTGACCCCCTGTGAAAGGGGGCTGCAGAGGCGGGGAGGCCCAGGCAAGAAACCGCAAAGGGATGAGGGCTGTGAGGGAGACCACAGGTGGCTGGGAAGGTGGCCCTGGCTGGCTCTGGCACCATGCTCCTATCCCACCTATCCCATTCAGCGGACACCTGCTGAATGCAGGAGGGAAGCAGCCTCAGAGTGGAGGTGACCTGTCCACGATTTTACAGATGGGGAGACTGAGGCCCAGAGGGAGGAGGGATCCCCGAGGTCACAGGATCCAATGGCCAACTAGGAATTGCTCCAGGTCCTCTGTGTCCCAGCCCAGCACTCCTGTCTTCCCCGTGGCCGGCTCCTTCATCCCCTTGGGCCCAGAATTACCCTTTCTAAGGTGGGGGGCTCTTTTCACATCCCTGGCGGATGTGGCTGAGTTAGGCCTTGAAAGGGTCCGTCAGGCCTTCCTCCCAGAGCAGAGGGCAATGCAGGAGGCGCAGGAGGCCTGGGACAAGGTGGCTTCTACCAGGTTCCTTAGCCAAGCCCTAGGCCAACCCCTACCCCTGCCTCCCTCCTTTTAAGTCATGGACGTCATAGATCTTCATAATAGTAATGGTCAGATCCTAGTAGCTACTGTTTATTTTTTTTTTTGCAGTGAGGTAGATTTTATTTTTTTAATTAATTTTTATTGGAGTATAGTTGCTTTACAATGTTGTGTTAGTTTCTACTGTACGGCAAGATGAATCAGCTATACGTATATACATATCCCTCTTTTTTGGACTTCCTTCCCATTTAGGTCACCACAGAGCACTGAGTAGAGTTGCCTGTGCTGTACAGTAGGTTCTCATTAGTTATCTATTTTATACATAGTATCAATAGAGTATATATGTCAGTCCCAATCTCCCCATTCATCCCACCTTCCCTGCTTTCCTTCTTGGTATCCATACATTTGTTCTGTGTCTGTGTCTTTATTTCTGCTTTGCAAATAAGATCAGCTATAGCATGTTTCTAGATTCCACATGTATGTGTTAATATGTCATAGTTGTTTTTCTCTTTCTGACTTACTTCACTCTGTATGACACTCTCTAGGTCCATCCACGTCTCTACAAATGACCCAATTTCTTTACTTTTTATGTCTGAGTTATAATCCATTGTATATATATACCACATCTTCTTTATCCATTCCTCTGTTGATGGACATTTAGGTTGCTTCCATGTCCTGGCTATCGTAAATAGTGCTGCAATGAACATTGGGGTGCGTGTGTCTTTCTTTAAATTAATTAATTATTACTATTTTTTTGGCTGCTTCGGTTCTTCGTTGCTTCGGTTCTTCGTTGCTATGCAGTCTTTCTCTAGTTGTGGCGAGCGGGGGCTACTCTTCATTGCGGTGTGTGGGCTTCTCATTGTGGTGGCTTCTCTTGTGGAGCACGGGCTCTAGGCACGGGCTCAGTAGTTGTGACTCATGGTCTCTAGAGCGCAGGCTCAGTAGCTGTGGTGCATGGGCTTAGTTGCTCCGCGGCATGTGGGATCTTCCCGGACCAGGGCTCGAACCCATGTGTCCTGAATTGCCTGGTGGATTCTTAACCACTGCGCCACCAGGGAAGTCCCTAGTGTGTCTTTTTGAATTACGGTTTTCTCTGGGGTTTTTTGGCCGCGCCACACAGCATGTGGGATCTTAGCTCCCCGATCAGGGATTGAACCCGTGCCCCCTGCTCTAGAAACGTGGAGTTTTAACCACTTGACCACCAGGGAAGCCCCTATTAACAGTTCATTAAGGAGCTTGGGGCCATCCTCCTGCAGGATGGATCCTTCTTATCCCATCTACGGATGAGGAAAACAAGGCTCAGCTTAGTGCCCTAATTTGCCCAACTTCACATCACCCCCACGTGACTGCCCCAGGTCTCACCCCTGGGACAGTGGCCCCCAGCCAAAGTCCCTCTCCTCTGCCCCCACTACCAGATACCGGCCAGGGCAATGTTTGCATCTTGAATCCATTCAGCAGTGTTAACGGCCCACAGCAACATGGATCCGAAAACACCCAGGAGTTCATTAACAAGTATTTACTGAGCACTTACTATGGGCCAAGCACCATCCCAAATGCTGAAAATACAGCAGAGAATAAAACAAAAAAACTCCCTTTTACTGAGGAAACAGATAAATAAGGTGAATTAGCAAAAGACACATCTCACCAGATTTCAATACAGGCTGTGGAGAGAAAGAGAGCACAGAGGCAGGATAAGGAGCGTGTGTGTATGGGATGGAGGGTGCGGCTGGGGGGGAGGTCAGGGAGGGAACAAGGAGACCCGGGCAGGGCCATGTGGGTCCCTGGCAGGACTGTGGCTTTCCCTCTGATGGGATGGGAGTCGTTTTGAGCAGGGAAGTGGCAAGATCTGATTTAAGTTTTGAAGGGCACTTTGGACAATATGTAGTTAATAAACCGCAGAGGCGGCGTGGGCAGATGGGGGGGAGGGGGGGAGGTCAGGGAGGGAACAAGGAGACCCGGGCAGGGCCATGTGGGTCCCTGGCAGGACTGTGGCTTTCCCTCTGATGGGATGGGAGTCGTTTTGAGCAGGGAAGTGGCAAGATCTGATTTAAGTTTTGAAGGGCACTTTGGACAATATGTAGTTAATAAACCGCAGAGGCGGCGTGGGCAGAAGGTCGGAGACCAGGGAGGGGCTACCCAGGAACCCAGGGTAAGATCAGTGTGTGTCAGGCCGGAAGAGGTCATATTTGTGATCTGTTTTGAAGATACACACACACACACACACACACACACACACACACACACACACACGTGAAGCTGTGAGCGAACCCACCCTCAGCTACAAAGGAGTCAGCTACACCAAACCATTCATGCTCTCCCACCTGGTCCCCTGGGTGATCAAACTGTACACAGGGTGGAGGGCCAGCTGGACCCACCCAGGCCGGGTCACTAAGGGACCCCGGTGTGGACATCCTGCGTCACTGAGGCCCCAGAAGCAGTCCTTGTGCCACTGTAAGAAACAGCTGAAACTCTCAGCTCCTGTTCAACCCCCTCATTATGCAAGTGGGGAAACTGAGGCTCAGAGCAGCAAACTCGGTCGCAGTGACTCAGGGAGTCAGAAGCGGACCCAGTCTCCTGACTCCCTGTCCAGTGCTCTCTCTATATTGTGCCACAAGCCCAAGGCCTGCCCCTTAGGACTGTGGTGACAGAGGGTCAGGGGCCAGGTCAGACCCGCCCACCCTTTTCTAGAGAAGGGGGTGGACGATGAGGGGCTGAAGAGGAAAATAGCTCTTCCTTCCAGACTCCATCCCCACTCTATTCTAGCCCATGGTCTGCTCCACTTCAGCCAGAATCTGGATGGATCCCCTAATGACCCAGATCTGACAAAGAGAGAGGTCTACGTATTGCTGGTATAAGAAAGGACAAGTGATCTTGGCTTTTGGCCTCTAAAAAAAGAGACTTGGGCTTCCCTGGTGGCGCAGTGGTTGAGAGTCCGCCTGCCGATGCAGGGGACACGGGTTCGTGACCCGGTCCGGGAAGATCCCACATGCCGCTGAGTGGCTGGGTCCGTGAGCCATGGCTGCTGAGCCTGCGCGTCCGGAGCCTGTGCTCCGCAACGGGAGAGGCCACAACAGTGAGAGGCCCGCGTACCGCAAAAAAAAAAAAGAGAGACTTAATGAAGACATTCAGCTGGAAAGGAAAGGACCAGAATTAACATCCTTATCACTGTCACCACCACCACCTTCATTACCATCACCAGCATCACCAGTACAACCACCACCATCACCACCACCATCAACACCATCACCACCAAGAGCGCCACCGCCAACATTATCACTGCCAACACTGTCATTACCACCACCATCATCACCATCACTACCTGCCACACCTCGCCAACCTTTCTACCATCACCACTGAACCAGATCTAGGTTGGGTTACCCCAGGGAAGAAAGGGGACCCCCTGCAGCTGACACTGAACTCGGAAATCTAGGTGAAGAGAGTGAGGCCGAGTCTCAGCCCCCAGAGAGGGCCAAACGGCTCAGTGAGTCACCAGGGAAGTAGAGCTGGGAGGACTGGAGGGACCTAGAGTTGGGACGGGAGATTAGAAGCAGGAGACAGGGCCCCATCCAGGGCAGGGCAGGCTGGCTAGAAGAAAGAGGGACTAGGGAGTCTGAAGAGCCAGGAAGCAGGTTGACCGTCATCTACATGGAACGCCAGAGAGAGGAAGAGAGCAGCCCCTACAGGAGCCCGCTCGTGAGGTGAAGGCCAGGGGGGAGCAGCTTCTCAGAGTTGGGGTCCAGCAGGCAGGTAAGCCTACCCCCATGTGAATGAATATCAACATTGTAACACCATGGCTTCCCACTCTCTATAATGGCCATGACCTCCATCACCATGGCAACAAGCCTCATGAATGACACCATCATAGCTATCGACACTCTCACATCCCCACAATGAGCCCAGCCATGACGCCACCGTTCCCGAAGCAGATTTCTGCTGCCCATCAGTAGGCCTTCTCCCCTACTTCCTTTACAACAGCGCTCCCAAGGATGTTTGATGGATGCAGGTTGGGTTCTCCCAGAAGCAGACTCTGAGATTAGTGGGCAGGTTTACTGGGGAGTGCCCTCGAGGTTGACACCTGTGGAAAGGAAGCAAAAGAAATGGGATTGGGCAGAGGCAGAAGCTGGATGCAGAGGCAGCTCAGCAAAGGACCTCTGAAGATTGGATGGTTTTCTGCAGTTGAGAGACTGGCCTTGACATTCCTCGAGACTCCCACAGCTTACAGTTGTTGCCTGTAAGCTCCCCACTGGACGGGGATGTAACTTTAGGCGAGACAGCTCTCTCCAGCCAAGAGCCATTTCTAGGGAGGACTGAGGGCCAGCCAGTAGCCCTCGCAGAAGTGGGGGGAAGAAGTTCTTCAGTCCTGAAAGGGCATCTGGGTGATGCATTCCGTGTCCACCAAAGATGCCACTAAATACCACATCCCCACCCTCCCTTGTAGCAGGGTGTGGCTAGATGGCTAAATTCTGGCCAATGCCATGGAAGAGAAAATTATGCCTGCCACTTTCAGGTTGTGCCTGAGAAGGAATGAGCATGTAATCCTCTTCCCACTTACCTTCTCACTGGCTGCGATGCAGATGTGATGGCGGGAGCTGGAGCAGCCACGCTGGGCCCAGAGCTGGATCCACATGTGGAGTGTGGCAGAGTTGCCCACCAGTTCTCACCCGCACACTTCCAGATTGTTACATGGCAGAGAAAGAACTTCTGCCATGTATAAGCATTCGGGGGGTCTCTTTGTTGTAGCCTACTCTCCTTTACCCCAATTGAGTAACAACCACCTACATTACCATTCTGACAACAGTATAACCACTGTGTCCACCATCACCAACACCAAGTTCAACTCCAGGTTCAACCCTGACTCTGCTGCCCACTTGCTCTAAGACCTTGGACATGTCGCTATACCCTTCTGGACCTCAATTTCCTCTTCAGAAAGTATGTAGTTTATAATATATAATTTTGTATACATTGCAAGGGTGTCATAAGGATGAAACAAAATGATGTATGTGTGAAGGAACCCCATGTATTAACATACAAGGTTTGCCCTCCTCCGCACCTCCCCACCAGCTCTGAATCCAGAGCTGTCTCCTCGGTGGTGATTTGTACTGCTGTTATATTACCTGTTAACACAGCATCATTAGAAAGGCCACTACAATGTTATCCCCACCCTACCCACTAGAAGCGTCACTTCCACTTTTACTTTAGAGTCAGAAGACCTGGATCCCAATCCCAACTCCATCCTTTATCAGATGAATGACTCAAGACTCCCTTGAGCCTCAGAAGACCTGGATCCCAATCCCAACTCCATCCTTTATCAGATGAATGACTCAAGACTCCCTTGAGCCTCAGAAGACCTGGATCCCAATCCCAACTCCATCCTTTATCAGATGAATGACTCAAGACTCCCTTGAGCCTCAGTTCTCCCATCTATAAAATGGGAATAATAACAACCCTCAGGTAGTGACTGTGAGGATGAAATGGGATGATGGGCGTAAGATGCTCCACACAGCTCTTGGGTCACAGGAAACACCATAAATGGCACCTGTTGTCACCATCATGGTTGCCATGTACCTTCATCAAACACCTTCAGTTCACCAACACGAGAAAGCCATGAACCAGATCCTCCCTGGGGCTGGAAATGTGCTGGGCGGGATGCAAGACACACCCACTCGTGGGGGCTCATGACTCATGCTCAAGGAACCTGCCCCGACATCACAGCTGGGCAGGAGCCCCAGGGCTGGGATCAGGCACCAGGCAGGACTAACACAGCCCAGAGCCCACGGGTGGGCAAGTCTGCCCCTCCCTTGGAGCCCGAGATTCCAGCCATAGGGAAAGGAGCTACAGAACGCACAGGTGCATTTCAGAGGTCCCCCTAAAGGCAGGTCTTAAAGGTCTCTGGTTGGGACAGTCTGGCTCATGGTTCAAAGCAAAATCAAGGGGGTGACACTTCCAATCAGGCCTCACTGTTACTGATGGCTCAGCTCCAAGGCCAGATGCCTGGTGTAACCAGGCCCCATCAATCCTCTTCAGGCTTGTTCTTCTGCCCATGTGCTGAGAGACCTCCTTGGCAAAACTATCCTCCTTCTGGCTGATGTCTAATTCCACCATGCCACGCATCACCCTCAGTGTTCTTCTCAGATGAATACTGACTTTCACCTTTTGTGAATTTATTCTGTGAGGTTTTCCCTTCAGCAGGAGGGATCAGACAGGTTGGGTGTGGGTACCAAGAAGGGAGGGGAGGTACGCTAACAACAAAGTTTGAAAAACTGACCATTTTGCCACAATTCAAAGCAAACTGAGATAAAACATCTGGGTAACGACAATCCCCGCCTCCACATCCCCATGGCCCCTGAATTAACCATAGTCATGACCGTGATCCATCACATTGCCTGTCCTCACTTTCACTGCCCCACCCCCTGAGAGGATTTATCTCCCTGCCCATCAACATCGAGCCAGGTCATGTGACTTGCTTTGGCCCATGAAATGTGAGCACAAGTGACATATGACACCCCAAGAAGAAGCCTCAGAGGCATGATATGCCTTTACCATCGCTCTGTTCCCTCTGCTGTGAGAGCAGGGCGTTTCAAAGCAGGCCAGCTCCTTCAGCCTGGATCCTGGAAAGAAGACACATGGAGAAGCGCTGCAGTGAGCCCACACAAGAGAGGAAGAAATCTTTGCTTCTGTAAACCATTGAGATCCAGGGGATGTTTGTCATGCTAGCATAACCTAGCACACACTGACTGATACAACAGCTAACATTTATACAGCAGTTACCATGGGCCAGGTGAAGTCTGAGTACTTTGACCCTCACAGCAACCCTGATAAGATGGTTCCAGTTATTAAACCCTGTTTTACAGATGAGGGTAGTAAAGCTCTGAGAGGTTAAGTATCATGTCCAAGGTAGTAACGAGCAAATCTGGGATCTGAATGGAATCCATCCACCTTGAATAAGCCTAGACGGTTTTCTCCCATTTTACAGATGGGGAAGCTGAGGCTCTGAGAGGTAACACCACCTGCCCAAAGTCACACAGCTAGAGCCAGTCCATTTATGTCACGTGGCCCACAGCAAGTCATGCAGGGAATGAGAACCAAGGTCTCCCCTCTTTGAGCCTGTAGCCTGCCACCACGTGTCTTTGCCAGGGCAGGACCCACTGGCTCTCGGGCATCCCTGCCACAGCCAGGGTCAGGACGCCACTCTCCAAGAGCCCTTCCCTCCTCCTTGAAGTTCAAGCTTAAGTTTCAGGAGCCCAGGCGCCCCTCCTCAGCACAGGGGCAGAGGCATAGCCGCATCTGCCCAGGCTCTTCAAAGCCTTTTGACACTTGTTAATATCCTACCACTTCTGTGCACGAGGATCTGGCTTGCATTAGCACCCCAGGCCCCATGGTGGTCAACACAGGGCTTGGGCTCTGTCCAAAAAGTATCAGACTCTGCTGGGGCTCTTCTAACTACTTATCTAATGTGGAACATCGAACGGTTTGATCTGCCAATTAGGCTCCCCCGGAGCTGCTAACTGGAAGCAGATGGGCCTATGCGTTATTGTATGGAAAACCCCACACTCCCATCTTCCCTGCAGAAGGGGCAGGAGAGGCCCACCCTGGACATCCCCCGTGGTCGCTGCTCTGAGGGCCTCCTTAGGGGGTCTTATGGGGGAGATCTAAGGCCCAAGGAGAATCTGCCTCACCTCCTGCTCCCAGAGAGATGGAGGAAATATTGCTTCTGGTTATGCAGTGAGCCAGGATGGGGACCCACCCAAGTGGTCCCAAGTTCCCGGATATCGCAAGCTTCTTTCTGCCAGTTCTCTGCATCTAGTGCTCTAAGCCTGCCCAGGAGACCTTTATAAAGCGGGTCAGCGCTGGCCACCAGGCTGGGCCCCAGGCCTGCCCAGAAGCAAGGGGGTGGTGTGAATGCCCTCTGGGGTCCCTTCTGACTCTTAAGTGGGCCGGATCCACCCACCTGACAGCTTCCCCAGCCAGCGGCTGCCCAAATCAGGAGCCCCCTCCTCCTTCCAGGGCCAAGCTGTCCCCAGGTCCACGGCCGCCCCACGTCCACGGCCGCCGCAGGTCCACACTTGTGTCCTCACTCACCTGGACCTGATGCCCAAGGGGCCTGCCCGCCTCCTGTCTCACACCACACGGCCTGCTTTCTCCCTTCAGAAAGCCTTCAAACTGCCCTCTTAGGACCAAACGGCTTACCCCTGCCGGGCACTCACTCTGCCAGGAAGCCTGCTGAGTGCTTCACAAGGGCAGCTCATGTCATCCTCACAGTGGTCCTGTGACCACCCCCCATTTCACAGAGGAGGGAACTGCAACGCAGAGGGGTGAGTTCACTCTCCCAGAGCCACACAGCTGGATAGGTGCGCTCTCTCTCTCTCTCTGCCTCTCTGTCTCTGTCTCTCTGTCTCTGTCTGTCTCTGTTTCTGCCTCTGTCTATCTCTGTCTCTGTCTCTGTCTCTCTGTCTCTGTCTGTCTCTGTCTGTCTCTCTCCTTCCCTCTCTCCCTTCCTCCCTTCCTTTCTTCTATCCTCAGTTTCCTCTCCCTCTCTCTCGTTCTCTATCTCCCTCCTACCTCCTCTCCCTCCCCCCCTCCACAACTCACCCTCACTCTCAAGCTCAGCTCCACGCCCCCTCTCTCTATTTTCTGGACCTACCGGGTCCTCCTCTGCTCAGGCTGGCCCCTGCCTGGTGCGCCCTCCGAGCCCCCCTCACGGGGCCGATGGCTGCACACCCCTCAGGTCTTGGCCCGATGTCACCTTCTCGGGGCACCTTCCTCCCCCTCCCAATGCGAGGCATCTACTCTGGGTGCCCCTGCAGCACCTGGAGCCTACCCCTCACACAGTGTCACATGGAGTCCTGGGTCCCCCACTGGAACATGAGTGCCTGGGAGCAGGGACTGACGTCTGGGGTGGTGCCTCCTCGGGGCCACACAGCGCCCGACCCTAGTGGTGTTTTGTAAGCATTTGTGGAGTGAATAAATGAACAAGGGAGTGAGAGAAGGGGTGCACGAGTGAATGCACCTCACTCACAGACCTGAACTGTTCAGCCTGTCCACCACCGTCCACGCTTCCCGACCTGCCCCTCCTTCTCTGGCTTCTGACCTCACAACCCATTATAGTTCTGTTTCTTTCACTCACTCATTCAACCGGCATTTGTTGGGCACCTACTCTGTACCAGGCACTTACCTAGATGCTTGAGATACGTCCATTAACAAAACAGACAAAACTCCCCGCCCTTGTGCAATGTATAGTCTATTGGGGAAGAAACACAATGAACAAGACAAAGAAGTAAAATATATAGTGTGTTAGTGGCCAGTGTTAAAGAGAAAAACGTAAACAGGAAGACAAAATGCATGAGAGAACAAGCCATGGGACTATCAGGAAGGACATTTCAAGAAGAGGGAACAGGGACTTCCCGGCAGGTCCAGTGGTTAAGACTCTGCTCTTCCAATGCAGGGGGCCCAGATTCGATCCCTGGTCGGGGAACTAAGATCCTGCATGCTGCACGGCGCGGCCAAAAATATAAAATTAAAGTAAAATAAAAAATAAAAAAGAGGAGGGAACGGCCAGTGCAAAGGCCCTGAGGCAGAAACATGACATGTCTGGGGGATGGTGAGGAGGGCGCTGTGGCTGCAGAGGAGTGTAGGAGGGAGGTGGCGGGCAGCCCTGTGGGTCTGACACACGCCCACATAAGGACTTTGGCTCTTCCTCTGAGGGTGCTGGGGAGCCACGGGGTACTGAGCAGAGGAAGGCGATGAACTGACTTAGGTTTTTAGAGAACCATTTTGGGCACTATGGGGACGAGGGCAGAAGCCATTAGGAGGCTGTTGCTGGAACGTAGGTTTAAACCAGGATATAGTTTGAAGGTAGAGCCAACAGATTTGCTGACAGATAGGATGTAGGATGAGAGACAAAGAGAAGTTGGGATGATGCAGAGGGTTCTGGTCTGAGTGATGGAGATGCTGCCATATTTTTTTTTCTTCAAAAAGTGAGATTTAGAGAAAGATATCCTACTATTTCTATGAAATTTCCCAAGTAAAACAGCTACCTGGTGAAACTGGAACAGATATTTGCTTTTTCTTTCTTAAAACAATGGAATTTAGTCTTTGGGAGTTTCTCTTTCCAAGTTAAGAGTTATATAATGTATACCTGAGGTAAGTAAACTGTTGGAGACCAGGAAGCACTAGAGACTTGTGCTTGCCTGGGAGGCTCAGTCCCAGCTTGCTGGCTCCCCTCTCTCACCCTCTCCATTCCCCCCGCAGCCCCTGCCACCTGGGAAAGCAGCACCTCTCTCCTGGCCCGGCCCCCAGATCACAGCCAGCTCCCACCAGGTCCACTCCAGCTCTGAGTAAGGCCCCGGGCATCTCACTGCTCAGCCAACAATGCCTTGAGCGACGAAAGCACTGGAGATGAGACCACAGGGGAGAAAAAGGCTGCACAGAGAACAGTTCCTGCCCTCCCCCGCAGGTGGTAGCAGACCAGAAAGGCAGCGGCCATGTCACAAGTGCTGGACCAACAGAGGTTAAGCCCAAGTGGCTATGGGAGCACAAAGGAAGCCCTCTGCCTAAGGCAGGGAAGTCTTCCCAGGGGAGGAGGCGTTTGAACTGGGCCTTAGGGGACACATGTAAGTCCACTGGGGAAAAGACAGAAGGGCCTGAGTAAAGGTGTGAAACCAAGCAGTGTGTCTGGGGACTAGCTGGGGGGCTGCTGGAGATGAAGCTGGAGAGGCGAGCAGGGTCCAGATTTTGAAGGATCTGATTGGCACACGAAGTGGGTGGGGCAGGATCGTGTAGGCCCTGGGGAGCCACAGAAGGTTTCTGAGCAGGGGAGACCTGTGACTGTGATGGGAATAAGGGGACGTCAATCAGCTGGCCAGACTGTGGATTTGGGCAGGATGACAGGGGCCTCGGAGAGGAAGGCTGGAGAGGTGCTCTGGGAGAGATGGTTACGGGTCAGAGAGTAAGGAGAGGACCAAAGGAGAGCTCCGGGTCGGTGGTCACAATCAGGTCCTAAGAGCAACTGAGAACCTTTAGACCAAAAAAAACAAATGATCTGAGGAGAGCACAATAGCTGAACCCCACCCCAATTACCCCTTGAACCCAAATCCTAGCTCCCTCACTTATGAGCTGGTGACCCTGGGCAAGTTAATCAGCATCTCTGAGCTTCAGTTTCCTCTTCCCTAGGGTAAGGACGCATTGGGCTGCAAGGGGCAGAAAATCCAAGTCAAACTGTCTTGAGCAATAGTGGACGTTAATGGACTCGTGAAATGGGAAATTTCAGAGGTGGGGCTGCCTGCCCGCAAGATCCATCATCTCAAAGGTTTCCAAGGACCCAGTTTTTCCATCCTCCCACTTTGCCTCTAAGGCTGACTTGCCTTGTGGTCCTGCAAGAGCTGCCCCCAGCTCCTGGGTCAACAGCCTTGCTGGTTCCTCAGAAAGAAGCTATCCCAGCAAGCATTCTGAAAGTCGCTCTGATTGGACCAACCCAGGTCATGTGCCCACCCCTGAGCCAATCACTGCAGCCAAAGGAAGAGTGTGTGTGGATTGGCTTGGCCTGGGTCACCTGCTCCATTCCCTGGAGCCAGGACACGGGAGGCAGCTTCCCTATAACCATATAGATCTCCCTCAGCAGACCAGGGGCTGCCAGGGAGGGAGGGAGGAAGGGGATGCTGGGAGGTATCGGCACGTGGCCACCGAGGGTCACAGGTACCCATCAGGCAGGGTCATCATGGGGATTAGAGATAATGTATATGAAGCACATGGCACACAGTAGGTGCTCCTTCAAAGGCAATATGCTTTTTGTTATTACATATAAAAGACCTTCATGAGAAAGAGGAATGAGATTTAATTTGTGGTCCCCAAAAATAAAACTAGTGGCCACAGATGTTTCAGAATCCCGGGGAGTTAGGTTTTGATTCAATCTAAGAAGAATTTTATCAACATAGCAACTGGCATTGTCCTCAGTGAGCCTCCTGTCACTGGAGGGGAACAAGAAGGGATTAAGCTCTCAGCTCGGGGTGGCTGTAGAAGGCGGTGCGGAGCAGATGCCTCTGAGGTCAGTGGGATTCCTGGATTCTCTCTCTAATGGTGGTCTGTGAGGCAGAACCAGGAAAATGAGGTCATTATCTCTTAAAAAAAAGATGTTTAAACCAAGGCATCAGAAGCTTGCAAGAAAAGAGAATTAAGAGCTTAAAACTCCCTGAGCCTCTGACAAGCTGGTCCCAAGGGCGGGGGGCACGGAACACAGGCACATCCAGGAACAGACTGCACAGAGCTGCTCCCCGGAAACTCAGGGCTGGATGGAGTCTCAGCCGAGGCTCTGGGCTCCCCTGCGAGGCAAGCGGAGGGGACAGAAAAGGGATGGTCACACCAATAGTCCATCCTTGGGGTCTTGTCCCAGCAAGTCTCCAGCCCACCAGCCCAACACCCAAGACTGTGGGAAGAGGATGGAGCCAGAGAGGAGGCTGGTCACAGAGGTCAGGGACATCCAGGGACAGCACCTCAGGCAACCCCAGGAGCAGGGCCAGCCAGTCTGTGCAGGGGACGCCGACAGTGGCCACCAGGGAAGACAAGGTCCAGATACCTAGGTCAGGGTCCCCCACACGTAGCCCCAGCTATCCTTCCACGCTCGGTTCTACAACCCAGCCACCCTCAGCCGCCTGCTCCTGCGGGCCTCCCTCCACTCTGCCTTTGCTCTGCTGCCTGTCCCACCCAGCCCGCCCCTCCCCAACCCCCCGCTCCTCCCCAAACACTCATACTTCCTGCCTTCCCAAACTTCTCTGTCCTTCAAGGCTCTTTTCAAATGCCAGCTTCCCCCAAAGTCTTCCCTGGTCACTGCATCCACCAGCCATCTCTCTAAAATCTGAAGCCCCCCCGCCAGCACACCACAGGGCCCTGGCGGGGACACTGCACCCCCTCTACCCAGCCATGATTGCCATTCCCCTGCACCAGCTTTCCAGGCAGGGCTGTCTGGGTCTCACTCCACAGAGGGCCGTGGTTCCTGGGGTGAGCTGTGTGGGGCTGGGGACGTTTCATAACCCTTTTGAGTCTCTTTTTTTCCCCATCTGTAAGATAAGGACCCTAACAGCACCCAACTCATAGGGTTTGGTGAGGAATAAATGGATAAAATTACAGCACAGTTCTTAGGGAGGGCAATAAACCTTAGCTGTTGTCCTCATCAATTATAAGTATAAATATTTGTAGTGTCCTTCCAGTACCGCAGGCCATGAAGAATGAACTGAATGAATGATGTGATGGTTTGGGGAAGGGGCAGTGGGCGGTGGAGGAGATAGTGGAGGAAGCCGACAGCGACTTAGCGGTTCGTCAGTATCCACGGAGCATCTGCTCTGTGCCAGGCTCCAGAAAGAGGCTTAGGGAAGAGAAAACAGGGACCGTCCACGGAGAAGCGGCCCAAAATATGAAGGCCGTTGCCCCAAATCCCAGATGGTTCAAGCCAAGATCCTGCCACCCACCACCTTGAAGCATGAAAGAGGTAAATTCAGGACAAGGACTCAGTCCTGCCCTCCCAGCGGCAAATAAGCTTAGGGAAGTTGTTCCTGCCAGGGTTGGGGCTGGCCAAGCTCTCAATCACTCCCGGGGATTTCTGAGAAGGCCACCATGTCACCGCAGTTATGGATTCTCCCTGCCTGAGTGCACTGAGGCTCTGACACTCCCTCTCCCAACCTGGAGCTGGGCGCACCTGAGCCGGTCACTCAACCTCTCTGGGCAGGCAGCAGTTGTACGGAAGTTGTGGCTCCCTGGTGAGCTGTCAGAGGCCAGGTCTGACCCCTGAACAGGGAAGACAGGGCCCCTCCTGCAGCTGGAGCCCACCATCGGGGGTGGTTGACATGCACACGGCCACACCCAGCAGAGCAGCCTCTCCCGGGTTTGGCAGTGCCATGGTACACAGTGGCTCTGGAGCACGTGAGAGGCTCGAGCACCCCATAACAACACCCAGTATTTACTGGGTGGGGGCCAGTTTCCAACAGAGGCTAGTGCCATGGACTAGAAGATATACCATGGACGACATCAGGGTGTAAAAAGGAAACACAGTCTTATTTTGCCCCTGACAGTTCCAGGGACATGTGGATTTGCAACGGTTGGCATTTACTGAGTACGCACTTTGCACCCCTTATCTCTGATCCTTCAATGTTCCCATTTTAGGGACGCGGAAGTGTAGGCTCAGGGGCAGTAAATAATTGGCCCAAGGTACACAGCTCGAAAGTGGCAATGCTGGGATTGAAATCGAGGTCTCCGATTCCACATCTTCTTAGGGGACCTCCGGAAAACAAGAAGGAAACTCATTCGTTTCACCCAAGCGAGGTTTATTCCCCAGCATTTATGGGCTCAGCCGTACTCAGAGACAACAGAGAAGCCGGGGATTCGTGCTCTGGGGGAATCTCGGGGATGAGGCGCGGACACACGGGCAGCTAGTGAATGAGGCAGGGCAGCATTATTTGAGCTCACATCCTCCAACCCCAGCCCAGCCCTCCAGCAGGCGTCCCTTCACCGTGAACCTGCAGGTACCCACAGTGACCACCAGATGGCGGCTGTAGGCTGCCAAACTGGACTCAGTCCTTGGAGACCAATAGGTCAGCTTGGGTTGTTTTTCTAGAATGGGGTGGCATTGCCTGGCAAGCTAAACAGCTCGAAGGAAAGGAACGAAGGGCAAATGTTTCTAGGCATCCATCGCTAGGTGGGTAAAAATGGCCAGGACGCAGAGAACCTCGGAGGAATGCCAAATCAGATACCAGGGCATGGTGGTAATCGTTGGGGGTGGCTTCCTTGGATCCATCTGGAGTTGAACAAACAAGCCCCTGGCCTCCATCTCCCAAAGCTGGGGCCCTCATCCCAATGGGCAGATGACAGGAGTGCTATCCCCTCCCCATGGTGTAGCCCTGAGTCATGCTGTTGAAGTAGGCTGGCGTGTTGCACTCCAGGTAGAAGAGGATCATGTAGCACTTGGGGCCGAAGTAGCCCAGGGTGATGCCCAGGAGGTAGAGCACAGTGACCAAGAGGTCCAGGATGGTGACCAGCACCCCCTCGTAGACAGACACGAAGGTGCAGAGGAAGACGGCGGAGGTGATGTAGAAGGTCATGCAGAAGGTGATGAACTTGGCCTCGTAGTAGTTGGTGGGCAGCTCCTTGCCTATGTAGGCGAAGCCGAAGCCCAGCACGGAGACGAGCAGGTCCAGGCTGGTGTTGATCAGCAGCCCCCGCTGGTAGCTAGAGTTGCAGGACAGGGTCGTGACCTTGGGGTCATCGGGGTCAGTGCGGGCAGTGGGGTTGGTGGTCACGGCCAGTATGCTGCTCCCCACGATGACCGTCTTGAGCACCGTGATGAGTGCCACGAAGACGTAGGGCCCATGGCAGTGGACCCAGAAGCCGCAGGCCCGTGGGAGGCGTCTGGCCATCTCGAAGATGCAGATGATCTGGAAAGCACGCACGGTGATGCAGGAGAGTGTGAAGAAGGCCTGGAGGCAGAGGCACGTGGAGACCACGGGCGGCCCTACTTACACGGGGACCACCATGTATGCCATCAGCTGAGGCGTCAGCATCAGGAAGCACACAGGCCCCCCCAGCCGAGTGAACCATGGGCGTCTGAAACTGCCTCCAGAAGATTATCGAGATGGCCAGGGTGCTGAGGAAGCCCAGGGCAGCCAGCACGACCACGGTGATGGTGGGTGCCTCATGCCATCCAAGGAAGGCCAGCTGCCGCTTGAAGCAGGACGTGTCTTTCCTGCGGGACCACTCGTAACTTGGGCAGGGCTGGCAGTCGAATTCACCTGCAAGAGCCCACAGCAACTCCCATCAGCCGAACCTGCCTTCTCAGCATCTACATCCACTGGGCCTGCATTGGGCCAGGCCACGGCAGGAGAAAGAGAGAGAGAGAGAGCTAAGGGCGACCAATGCTCACTGAGTCCCTTACACCCCCTGACTCATCAACTCCTCACAGCAACCCCATTTCACAGATTAGGAAACTGAGGCTCAGCCAGGTAAAGTCACAAAGCCAGGAAGTTATAGAGGCAGGATTTGAACCGAGGACTCCTTGACTCAGAGTCTAATAACTATAATTCCTTCCTCCCAAGACCTCACCCTCTGGTGGGAAAGACATAATTCTTGGCCTTTGGACACTTACGTACCATGGGGGAGACCCCAGAGACCCTGCCGAAGGTGAAGGGCCCTGGAGACCACCCCCCTCCCAGGGCAGGGCAGTGGCAAGGCAGGTATGAATCATACCTGCAGCTCGGTGTTGAGGAAGGTGCCACAGAGGCAGTCAATACGCTCGAAGCAGCAGGGGTGGATGACAGCTGGCTTCTTCTTTTGCCCAGGATGGCAGTCCTTGGAACACATAGACACAGCGATCTGGAGGGAGGAGAGCAAAAGCCCCTGAGTCCTCTTTCCCACTCTCTGGGGGCTCCCTCACCCTCTCTAACTCATCCCCAGCACGATGCTCAGGGGAGGGAAACTGGCTTCTGTCTGGGAGGGGGAGGGGTGCTGGGATTGCCATTAGAACTGGACCTCTGTAGACACCTTCTTAGTTTCGCCCAGCAAAGACCTAATCCACCTTCTTCGGGTAACAGCACCCAGCTGTTGAGACGGAGACTTTCTGAGGTTGCTGAGTGAATAGGATATAACTCTGGAGCTGCTAGCAGCCTGCTGGTTTCCAGGGGGAGAACATGCCTGAGGAAGGATCTGGGAGATGGGGAGAATGAGACCCTGGATCCAGCCTTGCCTGAAGCTTCCCCTTCAGGTCAACTCCTGGAATTTTCAATGATGTGAGGCAATAAACTAACTTTTTGTTCATATTGCTTTCTGTCGCTTACCACCAAGAGTCCTAATTAACACATCTTTTATGGAGGGGCAGGGGTTTTCAGGTGAGTAAGGGCAGATAGGCAGTGGCCATGTCTATTGCTTTTACTGCTATATTTCTTTTTTCTTTTTTAAAAAATAAATTTACTTGTTTATTTATTTTTGACTGCGTTGGGTCTTCGTTGCTGCATGTGGGCTTTCTCTAGTTGTGGCGAGCAGGGGCTACTCTTCGTTGCGGTGCGCAGGCTTCTCATTGCAGTGGCTTCTCTTGTTGCAGAGCACAGGCTCTAAGCGTGCAGACTTCAGTAGTTGCGGCACACAGGCTCAGTAGTTGTGGCACATGTAGTAGTAGTAGTAGCTCCACAGCATGTGGGATCTTCCCAGACCAGGGATCGAACCCATGTCCCTTGCATTAGCAGGCAGATTCTTAACTATTGTGTCACCAGGGAAGTCCCTGCTATATTCCTAGAAACGAGAAGAGTGCCCAGCAAAGAGGAGGCCTCCAATGATTGTTTATTAAATGAATGAATGAATTACAAGTAGAGGAAACAGTAAGAGCAATGAAGTGGAGGAGAGGATGGTTATGGCATTTTGGGGAAGAGGGTGTGTCCGAGCCTGGCTGAAGTCAGGCTGCATGGGGAGAGGGTGGGAGAGAGTGGAAGACTGAACTATGACACTAAAAATGTAGGGGTGGTGGGAAGCAGCCATGGCTCTTGGGAGTGGCCTGAGTAGGTTCGGGTTGTATAAAAATCGTTCTGACAACCAATGAGGAAGGTGCTGCAAGACCACACAGATAAAGCACCAAGGGCCCAGACAAGAGGAGCCATGGTAGGACCACTCGACCTCAGAGCCCTTCTCTTCCGGCCTCTCAGAGACCACCTGCTTTCCTGTTCCGCCCCTCTAGTCTCTTGCACATACATCGGATGATGTTTCTGGATGTCTTGTTCGCTCCCTGAAACCTAATGGAAGAGCCTCTCCATCAGCCAAGTTAAGTCTGATCCCCTGCCAGCCTTCCCTCTGTGGTCTTTTCTGCCTCCTGTGGGACCACACACATGTGCAGGCATGTGCCCACCAACACACACACACACACACACACACACACACACACACACCTTATCCAGACCTACACCCCACCACTCCCTTGCCATGTATTCTCCCCCTCCTCCAAATTCATCTCTACACTAACTCTGAGCCCCTAAGTAACCAAATTAATCCTACCTCTTACCCATGGAGTCCCAACCTGATATTCACACATTCATTCATTCAAAAAGGCATTGAGTACATACCGATGCCAGGCACTGGAAATACAGCTGTGAACCAAATGAGACAAAGTCTCTGTTCTTATGAAATGAATATTTCCATGGGGAAGAGAGACAACACACATATAAATCTGTGCTACAACAGATGGTGATACATATTGTGAAGGAAAATAAAGCCATGCAAGGGATATGGAAAATGATGGAGGAGCTGATTTCACTTTCACATTGGGTGAGAGGGGAAGGAAGGCCTCATCCAGCAGGTGACATTGGAGCAAAGATGTAAAGGCTGGGAGGGAGCAGGTCATGAAGATATCTGTTTAGGCAGCAGGGACAGCATGTGCAAAGGTCCTGCGGTTGGGAGATTTGGCATAGTCGAGGAGCAGCAAGGCCAGCGTGGCTCTAGCAGAATGAGCAAGAGGAAGAACAGTGGATCTGTTCAAAGAGCTGGAGTCGGACTTCCCTGGGGGCGCAGTGGTTGAGAGTCCGCCTGCCGATGCAGGGGACACGGGTTCGTGCCCCGGTCCGGGAAGATCCCACATGCCGCAGAGCGGCTGGGCCCGTGAGCCATGGCCGCTGAGCCTGCGTGTCCAGAGCCTGTGCTTCGCAATGGGAGAGGCCACCACAGTGAGAGGCCCGCGTACCGCAAAAAAAAAAAAAAAGAGTTGGAGTCAAAATACTTTGGCTTTTACTCTGAATGAAACGAGAAGCTACTGGAGGATCCCAAGCAGAGGAGTGACAGGATCTGACCTTCATTTTAACAGGATTGCCCTGTCTGAATATAGATCACGAGGGGTAATGGCACAACAGGAGACCAGGCAGGGTGTTATTGTAATAGCCCAGCTGAGAAATGGTGGCGGTTCTGACTAAAGAGAGAGCCGTGGAAGAGGTGAGAAGTGGTCAGATTCTGGATGTGTTTTGAAAGTAGGCTGGACAAGATTTACTGCTGGGTTGGATGAGAAAGAAAGGAGTCAAGGATGATTCAATGCTTTTGGTCAAACAACAGAAAGATGGTGTTGCCTTTTACTGGAATGGGAAGACCATGGGGGAGCAACTTTGCATAAGCCGGTGAATATTTGACTTAAAGTTGAGGGGAGAAGTCCAGTCTGAAGATATAAAATTGGAAGTTATAAACCTATGGATCATATTTCCAGCCCTGTAGACAGAGAAGAGAATAAGTCCATTGGCTGACCTCTTGTACCCTCCAGGGTTTAAAGGTCAAGGGGATAAGGAGGGACCAGGAAATGAGACCTAGAAAGAGTAGTCATAGCTCTAGGGGAACCAAGAGAGAGACTGGCCCAGAATTCAAGTAAAGATATTGTTTCCAAAGAGAGGAAGTAATCAGCTGTGTCACATCTGTTCACAGGTTGACTACGATGATGATGGTTGGATTGGCAATATCTAGACATCAGTGACCTTCACAAAAGCAGTTTCAGAAGGGTGATGTGGTGGAAAGCTTTGCTGATGTAGATTCAGGAGAGAATGGGGAACTTCTGGTTTCTGGTCTGGCATGTAAGGATCTTGGAAGTCATCACCTCCATCCTCACAACAAGGAAAAGGCTGAACAAGCTAAAAATCAACAACCCTTCTTAGGTCCATCAGAGAATTGGGGTCATGGGGCAAACTACAGATCCCAAAACCGGGGAGACAGGTGCACACAAAGAGTCACAGCTTAGCGGGAGCAGGAAATGCTGCTGGAGGCAGCAACTGGTAGGAGCAGCTAGAGAGCAAATGACCAGTTGCTGGGACTGAGCTCAGACTAGCTTGAGAGAGAGCTCTAGGGGTGCATCCTTAACCTCAGGAGCCCCACCAGCTTCTCAGGGTAAAGACTGCTCTCCAGCAAGGGGAGAGGAAAAAGCAACCATTCTGAAATACACCCAGAGCATTCTGTTCTCCTTAACAAAGGCCTGCCCTCAAGGGAAACTATTTTGCCACAGCTGAATTGACATAGGGGAAAGGAAGTACCCAACTGCAGCCCCCCTCTGGCCTTCCTGTCTCACCGAAGGTGGAGAGAGCTGAGAGGCACTTGTGAAGGGCACAGCCCAGGGCACAGGCTTACCAAAAGAATAAAACCTGGTCACAGATGATTCCAGAATTCTTCCCCTCCTCCCACATCTTACCACCACATCATTCAGGCTCCTGTATAATAACAGGGGATTACAACCAAAAGAACTGCAAGGCTCAAGTTCTGTTTAAGAAGGAGTCTCTAGGGAAACCCAAAGCCAGCAGGGAAGACCAAAAGAGGGAGACATTAGAGGAAATTTTAGCCTCTGACACCACAGCTATGGCAAAGAGTAAACATAGCCTCACTCCTACCCAAATAAACATAAAACCTCATGCTAAAATTTATTTACCTCAGTTCCTTTAACAAACACATCATGTCTGGCTTTCAACAAAAAATTACAAGGCATGTTAAAAGACAAAAAAAAAAGTCTGAAGAGACAAAACAAGCATCAGAATGAGACTCATATATGGTAGAGATTTTCCAATTATCAGACAGGAAATTTAAAATAACTGTGATTGATATGCTAAGAGCTGTAACTGAAAAAGTGAACAACATTCAAGAAAAGATGGGTAATGTGAGCAGAGAACTGGAAACTGAAAGAAAGAACCAAAAGGAAATGCAACACATTTTGAAAAAACCTATGGTAACAGAAATAAAGAATGTCTTTGATGGGCTCATCAGTAGACTGGACACAGCTGAGGAAAAAGCCAGTGAGCTTGAAGATATATCTATAGAAACATCCCAAAGTGAAAAGCAAAGAGAAAAAAAAGTGAAAAAAAGAGAACAGAATACCTAAGAGCTATAGAACAATTGTAAAATATGTAACATACATATAATGAGAATACCCAAAAGAGAAAAAAGAAAGGAACAGAAGAAATATTTGAAGGAATATAGGCTGAGAATTTTATAATTATTAATGACAGATGCCAAATCACAGATCCAGGAAGTTCAGAGAACACCAAGTGGGATAAATACTTTTAAAAAACTACTCTTAGGTATACAATATTCAAAATGTAAAAAAAAAAAGATAAAGTCTCAAAGGAAGCTGGTGGGGGGTTGGAATACCAACAAAAACGTTTACTAGGGAAAAAGAAGGACCTTTATGACAATAAAAGGGTCAATAGATCAAGAAGATATAATAATTATAAACAGATATGCACCTAACTAGAGAGCCACAAAATACATGGAGCAAAGACCATCAGAATTAAAGGGAGAAAAGACAATTCAACACATAATATTCCCCAGTAATAATTGAAGACTTCCATACCTCACTCTCAATAATGGATAGAACAACCAGACAGAAAATAAGTAAGGAAATAGAGGACTTGAACAACACAATAAACCAACTGGATTTAACAGATATACATAGGACATTCTACCTAACAACAACAGAATATACATCTTCTCAAGTGCACCTGGGACATTTTCCAGATAAGGACAGACCTTATGTTAAACCATGAATTAAGTGTGAATAAATTTTAAAAGATAGATATCAGGCTTCCCTGGCAGCGCAGTGGTTGAGAGTCCACCTGCCAATGCAAGGGACGCGGGTTCGTGCCCCGATCTGGGGGGGGTCTCGCATGCCGTGGAGCAGCTGGGCCCGTGGGCCATGGCCACTGAGCCTGCACGTCCGGAGCCTGTGCTCCGCAGCAGGGGGGCCACAACAGTGAGAGGCCCACATACAGCAAAAATAAATAAATAAATAAATAAAATTTAAAATAAATAAATAAAAATAAATTTAAAAAGATAGATATCACACAAAGTATCTTCTCTGACCACAGTAGGATGAAGTTAAAAATCAATAACAGAATGAAAACTGGAAAATTTGTGAAAATTAAACAATGCTCTTACACAACCAACAAATCAAAGAACTCACAAATGGGATTAGAAAATACTTAAAGATGAATGAAAATGAAAACACAATGAACCAAAACATGGGATACAGCAAAGCAGTGCTAAGGGGGGAATTTAAAGCTATAAACACTTACATTGGAAAACAAGAAAGATCTCAAATCAACAACCTAACTTTACAGCTTAGGGAACTAGAAAAAGAAGATCAAACTAAACCTGAAACTAGCAGAAGGAAGGAAATAATAAAGATTAAAGCAGAGTGAAACAAATTAAAAAATAGAAAAATATTAGAGAAAATCGATTAAGCCAAAAGTTGGTTCTTTGAAAAGATCAGCAAAATTGACAAACCTCTAGCTAAAATGGCTAAGAAAAAAAGAGAGGATTCAAATTACTAAAATCAGAAGTGAAAGTGAGGACATTCCCACTGATTCTACAGAAATAAAAACAATTATAAGAGAGTACTATAAGTAATTATACACCAACAAATTGGATAAACTAGATGAAACAAATTCCTAGAAACACAAAATCTACTAATACTAAATCACGAAGAAATAGAAAATCTGAATAGACCTATAACTAATAAGGAGATTGAATCAGTAATCAAGAAATCTCCCCACAAAGAAAAGTCCTGGATCTGATGGCTTCACTGGTGAATTCTACCAAAAACTAAAGAGGAAGGAACTCTCCTTAACTCGTTCTATGAGGCCAGCATCAATCTGATAACAAAGCCAGTCAAAAAGACTTCAAGAAAAGAAAACTACAAACCAATATCCCTTATGAATAGTGATGCAAAAATTCTCAACAAAATACTAGCAGACTGAATTCAGCAGCATGCTAAAAGGATTATACACCATGATCACATGGGATTTATTCCTGTAATACAAAGATAGTTCAACATATGAAAATCAATCAATGTAATACACCACATTAACAAAATAAAGGGGAAAAAACACATGTTCCTCAGTCATAAGAAAGAATGAAATTTGCAACAACATTGATGGACTTGGATGATGTTATGCTAGTGAAATAAGTCAGACAAAGACAAATACTGTATAGTATCACTTATATGTGGAATCTAAAGAATACAACAAGCTAGTGAATATAACAAAAAAGAAACAGACACAGATATAGAGAACAAACTAGTGGTTACCAATGGGGAAAGGGGAAGAGAAGAGGGTCAATATAGGGGTAGGGGATTAAGAGGTACAAACTACTATGTATAAAATAAGCTACAAGGAAACATTGTACAACATAGGGAATACAGCCAATATTTTATAATAACTATAAATGGAGTAGAACCTTTAAAAATTGTGAATCACTATATTGTGTCCCTGTAACTTATATAATATTGTACATCAAGTATACATCAGTCAAAAATAAATAAATAAAATAAATTTAATAAAACACATGATCATCTCAATTGATGAAGGAGAAGTATTTGACTCATGATAAAAAAACACTCAACTAACAAGAAGTAGAGGAAAACTACCTCAACATAATAAAAGCTCTATGTGAAAAGCCAACAGTGAATATCATATTCAATGGAGAAGGTCTGAAAGCTTTTCCTCTAAAATCAGGAACAAGGCAAAGATGTGCAGTTTCACCCCTTCTATTAACACAGTACTGGAGGTCCTAGCCAGAGCAATTAGGCAAGAAAAAAAAAGTCATCTAAATTGGAAAGTAATCAATAAAATTACCTGCTTACAGATGATATCTTATATGTAAAATATCCTAAAGATTCTGCAAAAAAATTGTTAGGACCAATAAGTGAACTCTGCAAAGTATCAAGACACAAAGTCAACACACAAAAAGCAGTTGTTTTCTACACACTAACAATGAATAATTCAAAAAGGAAATTAAGAAAATAATTCTATTTACAATAGCATCAAAAAGAATAAAATACTTAGGAATTAACCAAGGAGGGAAAGACTTGTACAATGAACACTACAAAACATTTCTAAAAGAAATTAAAGAAGACATAAATAAATGGAAAGACATCCCATGTTTACGGATTGGCAGACTTAATATTGTTACGATGTCAGTACTACCCAAAGCAATCTACAGGTTTAATGTAGTTCTTATCAAAATTCCAATGAGGTTTTTTTGCAGAAATACAAAAACTGAAATTCATATGGAACCTCAAGGGACCCTGAATAGCCAAAACAATCTTGAAAAAGAACAAAGCTGGAGGAGTCACATTTCCTGATTTCAAAACTTTCTACAAAGTGGCAGTAATCAAACAGTGTGGCACCAGACTAAAGAGACACAGACAAATGGAATAAAATAAAGTCCAAAAATAAAACCTCACATATATGGTCTTCCCGGACCGGGGCATGAACCCATGTCCCCTGCATCGGCAGGTGGACTCTCAACCACTGCACCACCAGGGAAGCCCTGGTCAAATGATTTCGACAAAGGTTTCTAGGCCGTTCAATGGGGAAAAGATAGTTTTTCAAGCCAATGATGCTGGGAAAACTGGATACCCACAAGCAAGAGAATGAAGTGGCCTGTACTTAACACCATATATAAAAATTAACTGAAAATAGATCCATGACCTAAATGGAAGATCTAAAACTATAAAAACTCTTAGAAGAAAACACAGGGCAAAAGTTTCACGACACTGACTTTGGCAATGGTTTCTTGGAGATGACACCAAAGGCACAGGCAACAAAAGAAAAGAAGTGGTGAAACTGGACTTAATGAAAAATTTTAAATTTATGCATCAAAAGATACTATCAACCAAGTAAAAAGACAACCTATAGCGTGGGAGAAAATATTTGCAAATAAGATATACAAGGTATTAACACGCAGAATACGGAGAACTCCTAAAACTCAACAACAACCAAAAAAACCAACCTGATTCAAAAATGAAAAAAATAGGGGCTTCCCCGGTGGTGCAGTGGTTGAGAGTCCGCCTGCTGATGCAGGGGACAGGGGTTCATGCCCCGGTCTGGGAAGATCCCACATGCCATGGAGCAGCTGGGCCTGTGGGCCATGGCCGCTGAGCCTGCACGTCCGGAGCCTGTGCTCCACAACGGGAGAGGCCGCAACAGTGAGAGGCCCACGTACCACAAAAAAAAAAAAAAAAAAAAAAGACAAATACTGTATGATTCTACTTATATGAGGTATCTATTGCTGTCAAATTCAGAGATAGAAAGTAGAATGGTGCTTTCTAGGGGCTGGAGGAGAGGAATGAAGGAGGAGTTACTGTTTAATGGGCATAGAGTTTCAATTTTGCCAGATGAAAGTATTCTAGAGATGGATGGCAGTGATGGTTGTACAACAGTATAAATGTACTTAATGTTACTCAACGGTCAACTTAAAAATGGTTAAGACGGTAAAGTTTATGTTATGTGTATTTTACCACAATTAAAACACTGGGAAAAATCTTTTAAGATGGTAACATTTATGGGTTTTTTTTTTACCATAGTTAAAGATAATTTTTTCAAGTAACAAAACTTATGAAATACAATTGAAAGCAGTACTTAGAGGGAAGTGTCTAGCTGTCAATGCCCACATTTAAAAAGAAAGACCTCAAATCACATTCGCTACCTTGTTGCAGAGTTGTGTACTCTGCTACTGTCTGTCATGACAGACTCCACAAGGAACTTGATCACTCTAGAAGACGTGGGTCCAGCAACCACAGGGTGGAAAAAGGATTGGCCACACTCACCATTCTTTGCAGAGGCCCACTGTAGAATCAGGGCTTCTCATCTCCAGAACCTTAGATTCTGCTAGAATAAAGCATGGTCTCCAAAGGGGGAATACTCCCACCAGCAGACACAATAGGGCTCTATGGTTACCACCTGGTCATTTAGGGGGTCTCATGCCAGCGAACGAGAAAGCCAAGAAAGGAGAGGTAAATGACCTGGATTAGCAGGAGGGGCTAGGAGTGCTGCTAAGGGTAGGAAGGCGTAGGACTGGGATCCAGGCGATTCCCCAAGGTGGCATTTGGTGTTTCTAGCCCAGTGATGACTGCTACTAGACAGCCACCGGACCACAAGCCAGCCAGGACAAGGTGACAACAGCCTCTGACACCTTGGGGATGAATGTCTGGATCACCCCACATGCCAATGACCTAGAGCAGCCAGTGGCTGAGGGTGAAGGAATCCAGAATGGATGGTGGCAGAAAGAGAGGTTGAATCAGGTCCACCCGGGGCCCAGGGCAGCAGCAGGGCCCGTGGCTGGGTTCACTCGACTCCCCTTGTGCAGAGACCAACCTGGCCGCTCTCTGCCCAGGGGCTGCAGGGTGAGACGCCCGCAGGGAGCTGCTGGGTATCACACGAGCGCGACCTGGAAACGCCAGGGAATTCATACCCCCTGGCACAACCCTTGACCACTGGGAGATACGGAGCCAATGGATCAGTGCCATCCTCTTCCCGCCCTCGGGGACCGTTCTAAAGTGACTTCTGAGAAGGTCCAGGTAAGACTGAGATCCCATGGCTCACAGCAGCATCCAGCTTGAGAACATTCCCTTATACTGACTCTTTCTCTGTTAAATACTCCCCAGCCTCCTGTTCCCCCAGATCATATCCTGGGATAAACCAACTGCTGGCCAAGCTGGGCTGAGGAACCTGGATTCCAGGGGCCCAACACATGGGGCCAGAAAGCATTTCCCTGTAATTCTCCTGAATAGGCAGGGCAGGGCCTATTACTGGCAGGGGCCTGGGTCTCTCTGGGCTCCCCTTTTGGGTCTGAGCCTTGCTTCCCCTTCCTCACCTAGCCCCACCTCCAACCCCAGCAGTGGCTCTACCCCCAAGCCCCAGCCTCTCTCCTAAGGCCAGACACTGGTGTCAGAAACAGAGGAGGAGACACTCGGCTTCTACTCTGCACCAGGTAATGTACATACATTATTATTAATCCTCATAATAACTCAGCAGCATACACATTACTCCTTCTGTTTAATACATGAGAAAGCCGAGGCTCAGAGATATTAAATAACTTGCCCAAAGTGGCACAGCTAGTGGTGGCAGAACTGGGACTTGAACCCAGGCTGCCTGATTCCAAAGCTGTGCTCAGATCATCACCACCTGCCTCCTAACAGATGGGCTGTATCAGAGATGCCTGAGGGGTATCAGGGGAGGATAAAGACGGGGATGCGGGGAGGCTGAGCGATAGAGTAGGCAGCTGGTTCCAAACTATGGGAAAGTCAGTGAACTGTTTAAGCAGAGATGTCTAATGCTGAGTAGAAAGCGTACACCTCTGGTGTGTATCTCCTCTTCTCCTCTGGATCCTCAGTAAAACCTTCTACACTTTCCACAGGCCCGAGGTAGGGTGTGTGTCTGCCTGTGCCTAGACCAGGAAAACACAGCTTTAAATTCCAGGCCTGAATCTAGGTGATGCCGAACTGGGACCACGAACCTGAGAGCTGACGGGAATACACAAGCTCATCCCCAGGGCCTCCACCCTGGAGAGGCTGCGGGGAGAACTGGGGCTCCAGCCTGCAGGGCTTCATTCTAGGGAATTTCACCCAAATCTCCAAGGACAGACTATCATGGGTGGTGATGATTAAGTTAACTTGTTTTTTTTAAAGGAATTTTGTTTTGTCACCACGAAGGACTCCTATGTGTCTGGAGGCAGGGCGTGATCCATGGCCTCTCCCACCCATTTGCCCAGAACCCACCAAGGGAAGGGCAGGATAGGGCAGAGCAGTGGGCAGCTCTGCGGTCTCCATGGCAACCATGGACTCTGCACCTGCTCCGTGGGGCCCTGGCTTTCCACAGGCCAGAACTCACCTGCCAAGGGTAGACCACCTCCTTGTGACAGCCGGTCTGGTTGCAGCCCAGGAGGCTCTGCAGCGCGTGAGCCACGGCGTAGACGGCGGAGTACACGCTGTAGACCACGCGTTCGCCAGAGAGCGTGAGGATGGTGTTGAAGGACTCAGAGGTGTCCATACAGGTGTCACGCTCCTGGTTGCAGGTGGCCCCCAGGCTGCTCCTGTTGCGCGCGGGCCGGCTGACCTGGGAGCGGTGCACGTGGAACTCGCTGAAGCCCGGGATGGGCACGCTCTGCTCTGAGTGGCGATGCCCAGGAAGGTGCCTGTGCGCTGCAGCTGGGTGAGGCGGTGCAGGACCGGCTCGATGGCCCAGGGTTCGGAGGCGACCCACACTGCGCCCCTGGAGTTCTGGCACAGAACCTCGCGGAAGAAGTTGAACAGGGCCAGGTCTGGCGAGGACACGGCCACAACATGCGCCATGCTCTGCGGCAGCTTGCCCATGATGGCCTCCAGGCGCTCACGCTCCTGCTGCGTCATCGTCCGGTTGGGCTGCGGCATGGGCAGCGACTCCCGGAAGGCGATGCAGATGTCACGGTGGGCCAGGCACTCGCTGAGCAGCTGGCTGCTGCCACGGCCATAGTCATCGCTGCTTGTCAACACAAGGACCCAATTCCAGCGGAAGTGCCGCATCAGCTACACCACGGTCTCCATTTGGTGATGCACACCTGGCGCCGCGCGCAGCGCAGCTGGGAAATGCAGCTGGCCATTGACGGCACCGTAGGTGATCTGCCGGAGGCAAGGGTCCAGCAGGTATTAGCGAGGGCCTCACAGGGTCCCCCCCCAGGGGGGTTCCACCCACCACCATCAGCCTTATGGCATTTGAGGAGCACAGAGCGCCAGCCACGCCCAGGGCTAAGTGATGTTCACCATCTCACGATGGTCATCAGCCTGGCAGCCTTTAGTGGGCACCCACCACATGCCAGGCCCTGGGCAAGATGCTTCTCATCGACGTCAGCCCCACCTCAGCCTTTAGCAACACTGTTGACCACCTATTGTGTGCCAGGCCCTAGGCGAGGTGATTTCCATCATTCCCATTCTCATGATCTAGTAACATTTATTGAGTGCCTACTGTGTGCCCCTGAGCATAGAGCTTTCCTCCTCACCATCCTCCTCCTCAGGTTAGTCACATTTCCTTCCGCAGCCTCTGGGATGGCACAGTCTCGGTTTTCTTCCCCTTTCACTGGTTGCTTCTTCTCCTCTTCTCTATGACCTCTTGGCCTTGGGGGACCCCAGGGCTCAGCCTTCAGTCCTTGTGTCTTCTCCATCTGCTCCCCTTCCCTTGGTGATCTCATCCAGGCTCCTGGCTTTAAATACCATATCCACGCTGACAACTCCCAATAGCCCTGCCCCGGACCCCCCTCTGCTAAATTTCAGACTCATACCTGCAACTACCTCCTTGACATTTCAAACTTAACGTAGCCAGAACTGAACCCCTGTCTCCCCTGAACCTGCTTCACCCACAATCTCCCCATCTCCCCTGATGGCGAATCCATCCTTCCAGTTACCCAGGCCAAAACTGTAGAGGCCTCATTGGCTTGTCTCTCTCAAACATGCCACCTTCAAGCCATCCGCACTTCCCACTGGATCTACCTTCAAAGTATGTCCATTCAGTGCCTACACCTCCCCACACCACCCTAGTCCAGCCACCATCATTCCTGCTATGAGTTACCCCGATATCTTCTCCCCTCTCCCCTCTACAATCTACACTTAGCATGGCTCCAGGGCGACCCTGCTCACACACACACCAGTCACATATTCAAGACCCTCCAACAGTTCCTAATGCCACTCAGGAAAAGCCAGAGTCCGTCAGTGGTCCCCAAGGGGCTCCATCATTGACCCCAGCGCTTACCGCTCTGATTTCATCTCCTTCTCTCCCACTAGTCCCAGCTCTGCTCACCCAGTTCCATGGACACACCAGTCACCTCCCAGCCTCTGCATCTGCTGACCCCTTGTCGTGGAGGCTGTTCTTCCTCCTCCAGCCCCTTCAAGCCTCCGTCCAATCTCCCTGTACCCACTCTGCCTGCTCGCCGACGTGCCCCACCTCCCTTAACCTTGACCCAACTTTTCCTTTTATCCATTTCATGTCTCACTTCCTATCATCCTATATCACATACTATTTACATCGATCGTCTGTCTCTCCCCACTGGAAGATAAACTCTATGAGGGCAAATTTCTGTGCATTTCCCCAGCTGCATCCCCAACACCTACAGCAAGACCTGGCACAGTCGGTGCTCCATAAATATTTGTTAAATGAATGAAAGAATTACTGTAGTCCCGGACTAGATTCTTCACATAAGAATATTAACACTGATTGACCACCTACTCTGAGTCAGATCCTTGGTGCTTGATATAATAAAAACAACAGCAAAAATTACAGTATTGGGGGCTTCGCTGGTGGCGCAGTGGTTGAGAGTCCGCCTGCCGATGCAGGGGACACGGGTTCGTGCCCCGATCCGGGAAGATCCCACATGCCGCGGAGCGGCTGGGCCCGTGAGCCATGGCCGCTGAGCCTGCACGTCCGGAGCCTGTGCTCCTCAACGGGAGAGGCCACAGCAGTGAGAGGCCCGTGTACCGCAAAAAAAAAAAAAAAAAAAATTACAGTATTTGTAACTACCCACTGTGGGCCAAGTCTTGTGCTAGCTGCTCTTTAATGAGCAGATATTTTATGCCACTTCTGGACTACGCCTTTTTGATCATGATGGTGAAAATAGTTAGAATAGCAGTAGCAATTCTATAGCACTTTTCTGAGGACCTGCTGTGACGCAGATTCTGTGCTAGGCAATCATATAGGATAACATTGAGCGCTTTCTGAGTTTTTATCCTCGCACAAGATGCTTCACGTAACAACAGTAACATTATCGACTACCGATTGTGCACTAGAAACTCTTACCTAAATTGAACGCTTTCGTCTTCAGACAGTCCAAGGATGGGACTCTTATCATCCCACTTTAGAGATGGGGAAACTGAGGCTTGGGAAAGTTAAGAGGTTGGCTCAAGGCCTCACACTGGCCAAGACTCAGAGGCAAGATGCACACCGAGGTCTTTCTGCCTCCAAAGCCTGAGCTCTTAACCGATAGGCTGGCTACCTTGCCAGGGCTGGGGTGGATGTCCTGACCTTGCTTCTGCTCCCCAATCCAACACCCCCGGGACGGGTCGGGGTGTTGAGCCCTCAGGAAAAGCACTCGGCTACCCTCCTTCCCAGCCCCTTCTCCCAGGGCCCAGGGGCCTCACCTGTGGAAGGGGAAAGAGGGAGAGGAAGTGGGCCACGGTCATGGGGGACTCGGAGTTGTCAGGGCCGGTGATGGCCACCACACGGGGCATGTAGTGGCTGTAGTCTTCCTGGATGGGCAGGAAATAGTCGTCCTGTGACAGGAAGTAGAGCACAGGATGGATGTTGTTGGACATGTAGCAGGTGTCCACCATCTCGTAGCCCAGCAGCACACTGGGCTGCAGCCTGCTGTCATTGCTGTCATTGTTGATTTCCTCCACTGCAAAGCACACGGCCTGCATGAGGTTGTAGCCCAGCACCTTCATCTCATACCTGGAGAGGCTGCAGTAGGGTGGAGTTGGCAACGGGTCCAGAGTGAGGAGGGGAGAGGAGGGGAGGGGAGGGGAGAGCCAGCCTGTCCCTCCTGCCTGCAGTAGGAAAGCCAAGGCATCGCCCAAGAAGGAACCACTCCAGAGGGTTCTGGCATTTTTACCACATCATTTCACCATCCCACAGCTCTGAGATCACCATCGTCCCTATGACCACCTCTGACGCTATGATCTCTGTGGCCACTATCAGTCACTACCACTGCCACCCGTACTACCGTCCCTATGACCTCCGTCATCACTCTATCAATGTCCACCAATGTGACCGCCATTACCCACCGTAGCCTCCATCATCACTATCGTCACTGTGACCGTCAACACCAACTATTCCTATTATGGGTATCATCACCACTGCCATCACAGTCACCCCATGTCTGTGACCATCGTTATCAATACCACTACCATCATCACCACCATCATCATCACCACCACCTCCACCACCATCACCACTGCCGCCACCATCATCACCGTACTCCATTTTCCTTATCACCAGTATTACTACTACCAATATTATCGCCATCGCCATCACTTCTCTCACCACCATCATTTCTCCAGCCTCTCCACCATCATCAGACGCATCAAAATATACATCATGCTTAGTACCATCACCCTCACCATTCTCAAGCCAGCATATAATCTTCCCCAACATCTTATAAATGGTTCGTTTCTTATAGCCAGGCTTTAATCATCTTTGCACTCTCCTTCCTTCCCTTCTCTCTTTCTCAGAATGCCTCGCCCTCTCTGCACAAGATCACTATTTTATAAGCCCAGGCTGGCTCCAGTATCCCAGCCTTCATGCCTGCCTGAAGGTGGCCCACTCCATCTCTGAATGATGCTGCCACCCCAGTGGGTTCACAGGGGATGGAGTGCAGAGGAAAGCCCCCCTGGTCCTGGAAACACCCCTGCCCACCCAACCACAGGCCTGGGGAAATACAAACCTTCCTTCCAGTCTGAGAACCTGCCTCCCAAAGGTATAACAGTCGGGTCTTGGCATGGACTCACTGGGAGTCCCGCTGCTGCCAGAGGGAAGGGGGTTGGTTTTGATGGTCTCTAAGACCCCTCTAGGCTCAAACATCCCATAACTCTTTGGTAAGAGACGTGACATTAAGACACCAGGTTTCAAAATTTCAGGACATAGTCGCCATAGATTTTAATAATGCGGACTGTGCTGGGCCTCCCTGAGAGCCAGTGGGGTGCATCCAGGATGGGGGCTTGGCAATGAATGAGGAGACGCATTCTGACCCGTTGGTCTTGGCTTGGCCTCCCCAGGGCCACAGGACCAGCCTCGGCTCCCACCCCGCCCCCACCATCACTTCCAGCCTCACACTGGAGACTCACTCATTGCACTTGGGCACCTGCAGGTAGTTGAGGTGGACAGTGCCCTTCACGTTGGCATGGAGGGTGAAGAGGCCACCCAGGAGGTAATCCTCAAGCAAGTAGAACTCCGAGTTCTCAGCCAGCTCAGCCAGGGCCCGCAGCAGGAAGATCAGGAAGCAGACCACCCTGCCCTGGGCTCCCATGGCTGTGAAGTGGAGGTCCCAGAGGTGGCTTTGCCTCCCTGGAGAGCTGGCAACCTAACCCCAGGGGATTTGCGCAGACATTTACATATGGGTCCTGTCACTGTCCAAGGAGCAGGAAAGCACCTGGGACAGGTAGAGAGGTTTGAGGGCTCTGAAGGAAGGGGAGGAGGCTGGAATGAGGATGATCCCTTCATAGGGCACAGCAGAGCCTGGACGGTCCGGGAGAACCCCATCTGGCCGTAGACAGAGCCTGTCCTGCTAACCTGGCCACACCTACACCTTCTGCCATTTAGATGAGGTCAGGTCACATCTCCCTGATGTTTCAAGCATTTGGGAGTAAAGGACATAGATGCTCCCATCAGGAGACAGAGTAGGGGGGCAAAGGGAGCCCACACTCCAGAGCCTGACCAAGTTGGGGCTGGCACGTGGTCGTGTGTCCCGCCCCTGACCCATAGTAGTTGTTCCAAAACAGCAGCCACTGATTCTAAGGACCAGGCATCACGCTGAGTGCTTGTCACTGACCATCTCATTTAACACTCACAGTAACTAGGACTATTACTAACCCCCTTTCACAGGTGAGGAAACTGAGGCACAGAGAAGGTAAGAAACTCAGTGTCGGTTGCACAACCAGCAGAGCTGCGATTCAAATCACACGGCCAGACCTCAGGGCCTGGCTCTTAACCCCCATGCCATATTACATCGCGAGCACCTTGCTTTTGGTAAAAGTAGCAGAACAGCGGCAGTCAGACCTCAGGGCCTGGCTCTTAACCTCCAGACCTCAGGGCCTGGCTCTTAACCTCCAGACCTCAGGGCCTGGCTCTTAACCTCCATGCCATATTACATCACGAGCACCTTGCTTTTGGTAAAAGTAGCAGAACAGCGGCAAAGAGATTGGGAAGTGGGAGTGGGGGAGGGGGGCCATCTGTCAGCCCAATAATCCATCATCACCTCTGCAGAGGGAGCCCTCTCTAGGTATCCCCCCTTGGATCCAGGATCCAGAGAGATTGGGAAGTGGGAGTGGGGGAGGGGGGCCATCTGTCAGCCCAATAATCCATCATCACCTCTGCAGAGGGAGCCCTCTCTAGGTATCCCCCCTTGGATCCAGGATCCAGGACCCAGGGGCAGGGGTGTTGGCAGAAAGGAAAGTTGAAAATTCCTAACGTTGAAGGTGACTGCCCCCAAGGAGTGGAATGGAGGGAGACGGCTCCAGCAAATCAGGGACCTGTTTAAATCAAAGACCCTTGTCCACAGAATGCTGTTTTGGTCCTTTCCTGACCCAACAATATGGCCTAGCAGGAGCCTTGGGGGCCTGCTATAAAACGCCCAGCCTAGGTGGATATGTCACAGGCCTGAATGCTGCTCCTGGAGCCCAGGCTTATGGTGGGAGGAGGCTCCAAGGGACAATAAGGGGATTGGAAACTCAGTACTGTCCCCCTGCCCACCCCTGCCAAACCCTGATCCTCCTTCAAGGGCCAGTTGGAGCCTCACCTCCTCCTAGAACCCTTTCCTGGTGCCAGTTCACGGGAACAACTTCTGCTCTGCGCTGCAGTGACTCTTCCATCTGTATCAGCACTGCGCCCCTGGTAACAGACCTACATCATTGACCAGCTCCTGCTGACATGTGTGTCTACACTAGAGGAACATTGAGGCAGCATGTCCAGCCGGCCTGGACTGGACATCAGCTCTGTGTGCTGTGTGAGAATGGGCAGGTTACTTAAGCTCTCTGAGCCTCTGTTTGCTACTGAAATAGGAATAATAATTCTAGCCTCATGAGATCGGTGTGGGGATTAAATAAAAAGGCATGTGTGAACGGCGGGGTGCAGGGCAGACCCTGGAGAAAGGTAAATTTGCCAGAGTGCGAGACTGTCCTTTCTTGTAATGAAATGAACCGCCCCGGGGGGCACCCCGGGCTCTGAGCCCAGCTGAAAGAGCCCAAATCTTCTCGAAGTTACCCTGAAAGATACTGGCTGTGTCTTTAGCAACTCCAGAGGGAGCACCCCCTCCCTCGCCCCTGACCTCCCCTGGGGTGGAGTCAACCCACAGACATTGAAAACAACAGGGAGAGGCCTCTGGGTGCTGTGGAAAGATGCAGGATTTGCTGCGTGATTTGGGCCCTGGCCCTGGCCCTCTCTGGGTGTATGTAAACCAGTGGGGGGGTGGGGAGATCCAACCCATAGCATGAAAGGAAGAGCCCTGCACAGGGTGTCTGGAGGTGTGGGTTCTGGCCCTAGCTCTCCCCTCTCCTGACCTCAGTTTCCTCATCTGTACAATGGGGAGGTCCTCTTTGGACCTTATTCACCCTCCGTGTCAGCAGGTCAAAAGCCCTAGCACTAATTCACAGTGTCTATCGGTTCTCTCCAGACTCCTCCCCCTTTTGCCACACCCCAAGCTCAGACCTCCCTGACTCCCAGACTTCCTGTCTGGACCTCCCCGTCTGCCTCAGGTTGACAGTTTAAATCCCTGAAGGACAGCTCTGAGTCTATCACACCTTGGCTCTAACACCCCCTGGGACTCCACATTGCTGTAGGATCACAGCCGAGCTCCTGGCCTTGGCTTTCAAGGCCTCCCCAGCTTGGCCCCAGCTCACCCATCCTGCCCCGCCTGCTCTCTCCTGCGCTGTGTGCCCCAAACTACAGCCACATTGGCCTCCTTGGAACGCGGTCCCTGGTGGCGTTCTAGGAGCCCCCGAGACCACTGTCCTCTGCCCGGCCAGATACTTAGGGAGCCGTGAAGACAATAACTAAACAGCACTTTTCTGGGGTGTGTCGTATGCCAGGCACAGTATCGTTTAGCTACCCTGCAAAGCAGCCATTATTACTCCCATTTTTAAAGTGAAGAAACTGAAGCTGAACAGTTAAGCAACTTGCCGAAAAGCACACATTTAATAGGGAGTGACGCTAGAATTTATTTATTTTAATTTTTTTGGCCGCACCGCACAGCTTGCGGGATCTTAGCTCCCGGATGAGGGACTGAACGCGGGCCCACAGCAGTGAAAGCACCGGGTCCTAACCACTGGACCGCCAGGGAATTCCCAATGACACTAGAATTTAGACCCAAGCTGCCAAGCTCTCAACCCTGTACTATCTGATTTGGGTGTGTTCTGCCCTCGGGAGCTACACCCACCACGGGGGTGGGGACTGGTGCCGCCCTCTCCCAGTGCAGGTCCCACCTCAAGGCCAAGGTGTTGGTGAAGGACCAGTTCCAGGCACAATGAGTGTGTGCGTCAGTCTGAAGAGGGAGAATAAAGATGCCAGTTGCTGGGTGGCCCTGGAATGTTCTGGAGACTCCCAGTCAAGTCAGATTATTTAGCAAAGCTTGGGGGTAAGGGGTTGGTAGAGAAAAAGAGCATCTAAGTTAACTGGAGCCCCCTGGGTGTGGCGTTGTGGAGGACAAGAGTGGCTGAGAAAACCATGCATCCAGAGGGCACTAGCAGAGCCCACTATGTGCCAGGGCTGGGTGGGGCACAAGGGACACAGCCAGGACACACAAGGGATACGGCTTGCGGTCTGGAGACAGAAATCAGGGCCATGTGCTCGTGAAGGCAGCACATGCTGGAAGATGCCAGGGGCACCAGGGCCATCCATAGTGTGGCGTATTGTATCAGAGCTGAGAGGGTCTGCACAGCTCCACAAACCTACCCATTATACAGATGGGGAAACTGAGGCCCAGAGAGGGCCAGTCGCCAAAGGGCCGGAAAAGCAGGTGGATTTCCCCTGGGCTCCAATCAAGTCAAAAGCATGTCGGGACAGCTCTATGATGACCCACGCTGTGCTGGTTGCCAAGAAGGGGTAAGGAGGAGGGAAGGCGTGGGCCAGCCAAGAGCTCCATGGGGGAGGCAGCGTCTGTGCCACAAAGAATGGGAGGAGGATGGGGATAATGAGCACAAGTTATTTCTATCATTAACACGTTTGCAGGGCTCATTCTATGCCAGGCTGCCATCCCATTTTATTCTCACTACCTTTTGAGCTGCTGTTATTATCTCTCCATTTTTCAGATGAGGAGACTGAGGTTCAGAGAGGGACAGTAACTTATTCAAAGCCACATGGCAAGTATGTGGATTGGAGGAATCCAAGACCCTAATGGGGGCTCATGGGAATGGTGTTGACCAAGGCACTCCAATGAGGAAGGAATGATGGGATCCCCCTGCTTAGTGGGGGCTATTAGTCCAGATGGATGATCTTCTCTGAAGACTAAAATCTGAAGAAGGAGCTCTGGATAGAAAGTCAGAAGTCTTGGCTTCTGGTTCAGCTCTGCCCCAACCTGAAGGCTGCCCTCACACAAGTGGCTTCCATTCTCTGGGTCTCAGTCTCCCCACCTGTAAAATGGACTCGGTGCTTCTTAACATTTCAGGGGCAAGGATCCTTTTGAGATTCTGATGAAAACCCTGGACACTAATACACACACTGACAAATGCAGCCGTGCACCCAGATCCAGGAAGACACAAGGCTCAGTCCGTGACCCTTGAGATGCCCTGGGCTGGATGATCTCCGTGGTCCCCTCTAGCCTTGACATCACCTAAGAAGGGCAAGTGGGTGAGGCTAGGGCACTGGCTGCCCTGAGAACAAATGTCCGGGAACACCAAGGCCCTGCAGTTCTCCTTCAGGGCTGCACCCAGAGCACATGCCCCACGGTGGCCCAGGCTGAACACACTGCCATCCTCACGGCCCAGTCCAGGGCCCGAGGTCCCCATGATCACACCTGTGTGGCTACTGGTTGCCAAGGTGATGGAGAACCATGACAGACTTATGCAAAGTTCATGGGGCAGGGGCGAGCCTGGAAATAGGGGCCCGGGAGATGCTGCCCATTTGCCTTACATCTGCTTCCCTGGGTGCTTACAGAAAGGAACTAGCCATGTTTGCTTTGGGCAGGAGGGGGCCGCCCTGAACTTCCTTCCTCTCCCTGCCATGGTGGTTGGAGGGGCCTAGAGTGCAGGGGGGAGCCCCCAAAAGGGGCATGACCCCAGGGACTGGGTGCTGCATCGGCTTCTCTCCCGTACCCCACCTTTGTA
>NW_020173679.1:1676190-1718545 GCF_003031525.2 Neophocaena asiaeorientalis asiaeorientalis | reverse complement strand
CCCCCGCCCCCCATTTCCCCTGTCTCTTTCCTACCAGTACTGCCTCCTCCAGGACAAAATTGGGCAGCTGGAAACCTAGCTCCAATCCAGCTGAGGGTAGAACAGGGGTAGGCAGGCAGGGCTTCCCCAAGGAGGGTCTGGGAGCTGCACAGCCCCTGAGCCAGCTGGCTTGGTTCAGAGACACCTTGGAAGAGGGCACAGGATAGGCCTCAGAGCTGGTTATCAGAGGACCCAGCCTCATTGGTCACCCCTCTGAGATGTCAAAAGTGTAATGGGTAGGGTGACCCCTAGAAGCTGGGGACCTAGGGGTCAGCTAAGGCCTGAAGGAGGGACTCTGCTGTGGTTGGGACACCTTCTTGAGTCCAGAGATCCATGCAAGCCATTCAGAAAAAGATCTGAAGATTCCAAACAACCACAAGCCCAATAAGAGCCCAAAAGGTGATCGTCGCTAAAGGGAGCATAAAGGGCTGGGATGGGGAAGGGGGCTGGTCCTGTTCTGTGGGGCTCTGGACGGCCCCACCCGCACCACCGGACAGGGGCCAACCAGCAGGCCCTAACTCTGCTCAGCTTCCTCGCCTGTAAGATGCACAGCCACCTCAAACAAGGGTGATTAAATGGGATGAATACGTCAAGCACCTACCTCATACGTGATAGTGAATATTACGCTACAGTGTTGATGGCTTTTGTCCTAGTACGGAACTGGCATGGGACCCTCGGTTCTAGGCCCAGTAAAGGGCTAGGGTCTATGATTCCGTATGACTCTCCTTCCTGAGACTCAGATCTCTCCACAAGCCTCACTCTCCTTCCGACAACACCTGCCCGGATGCACCTCACCAAGCAGGTGCCCGGCAGAACATCAGCTCCCTCGTTTCGCCCTGGCCTCTGTGCACCAAATGCTCACGAGACTGAAGAGTACCTGTCACGCACCTGGGGCCTGGAGGGAGGGCATGGCAGAGCCCCAGAACAGAATGCTCATGTACCTAGGGTCATATGGTACCTGCTCCACCATCCAGGGTGGCTGTCAACAACCCGGGGGAGGGGGACAAGGCTGGCTATGTCTGGAGCCAGTGTCAGCCACACCTACTCCCATCCACCTGCTGGATGGCTCCCACCCAGAAGCTGCTGCATTCCTTCGAGGGACCAGGACAAGGGGGTGCTGGTATAGCCAGCTCTTGCCCCTGTACCTGTCGCTTACTGAACAAGTCTCCCTGAGGCTCCCTAAGCCTCCGTTTCCTCATCTGTGAAATGGGGCCAAAATACTACTCCCTCCCTCCCAGGCTGGTGTGGTCCAAGCTAATTAGCAGGGGCACCTGCCCATGGATAGGTGCTCAGGGAAGCCCAGCTTCATCTCCTTCCTGGGCACAGGCATCCAGGATGAGGGTATTGAGAGGGTGGGCAAAGGTAAGTTCTCACTCACTGAGCATCTCACTCTGTGCAGGGCACGGGACCTGGCATTTTGTTCTAAAACATGTCACTCGATCCTCAGCTCCCACAGAAACGTCAACTCTGAGATTGGGGAGGCCAAGGCACAGGTAAGAGGGGTTAAGGCAGGACATCAGGGCTGTGCTCAGTGCCCAGGCAGGCAGACATGAGAAACAGAAACTCAGGCAGTCATCTCCTACTGGTGCACTGGTTACTCCACCCATGCGTACCTCAGTCTCCTCATCTGTAAAATGGGACTAATGGACGTACCTTCGGGGGCTGCGATGAGGATCCGAGGGTGTGACGTGTAAAGCATTTAGCACAACGCCCGGCACACAGCCTGCACTCAAGTAATGGTGACTCTTACTATTCCTACGCCGCCTCTAGACAGAGGACCTACAGGACCTACAGGAACTGTGGTAACGAACGTGTCGGTCGGGGAGTTAATGAAAATGAAGGCGTGACTCTGTGAAGAGTGTGGGTCTGCTCCCTGCTGCTTCCTCTTGCCCCCCAGGAGCTCCAGGTCTGCCTGGCGACCGGGGCACTGGTGGCCCCTCATTTCCTTAGCGTGCACGCCCCACTGGCGGCACCGCGGTGGCAGGGACATCCAGCCTCAGTCAAATGGTTCACGCTCCAGCCCAGGCCTGCGGCTGGGCCCCCGGCCACAGCAGGGAAATGAAGAGGCTCCTTGGGCCACCGTGGACATGGGGACTTACTGCAGTGACCATGCAAAGAGGCCTCGGGCACCCGGGTGGGCACTGGGCCTTTGGGAGCCACCAGCCCCAAGTCTGGGGGACAAGGGAGGGCAGACAGAACGGAGTGAACGATAGCTTTGAGCCACCCCCTGACCTCGTTCAGTGGAGTCAGAGGCACCAGGATAAAATGACACTGGTAGAGGCATAGCTCCTGGGAGGCATAGGTCCCTGGGAGGCGGGGACCTGATGGAACAGGTGGCAAGGACCATGGGCTGTGGCACCCATAGCCCTGGGTTCTAACCCGGCCCTTTACTAACCAGCTACGTGACCTTGGGCTCGTCATTCTACCTCTGATCTCCATAGCCCTTCCATAGAATGTTGTAATAGTTACCTGGTAAGGTCAATGTCAAGGCTCTGAGACTAGGTAGGTAAAACACTACCAGTCATCAGCCAGCTCTGCGGCTGTCTCAGCGTGACCTTGAATAAGTCACTCCACTCAGCAACGTTAACGAGGCCTATGTATCCCCCAACGACAAAAGGCAGCTGCCTCCCTTCCCTTCCGTGAGCTCCAGCCAGAGCACTCTGGGGGCTGCCCTTTGTCCCTGACTCAAGCCCCCTTTGGCACAAATCAGTAGCAGCCCCTGGGTGAGCCAGGGCAGGGGCTCTGCCCGGAGTTGAGTCCCCTTCCCTCCCCACAGCTCTGAGATCCTCCAGCCAACAGCCCTAACCAATGGACCCTCGGACAGGGTGGCGTCTGTGTGGTTCAGGGCCAGCTCTGTTTACATTACCTGTGGTTGGAGACAGGTCAGGACACACGTGTCTTCCCCTCCAAGTCAGCTGGCCCAGGTGGGTTTAGACCCACGGATTCCAGGCTCAAGCTAACTGGCCACGGTTGCTCCCTGCCATGTCACCTGGCCAACTGAGCCGATCTTTGCGAGCCATGTGTGGACATCTGGGTGGAAGAGAGAGAATGGGTTTTGGAATCAGACAGACCTGGGTTTCCACCCCACTGATAGCATACCCTCAGCAAGTCCCTTCACCTTTCTACACCCCAGTGCCCTCATCTGCAAAATGGGAGCACAGCAGCTCTTCCTAAGACTTGTGAGTGAGAAAACATACGCATAGTCTTTGGCACGTGTATGACTCAGGGTTCTGAAGAGAAGCAGAACCTCTATGAGGCATAGAGAGACAGACACAGGGAGAGAGATTTATTGTAACGAAGTAGCTCACGTGATCATGGAGGCTGCTAAGTTCAGAATTTGTAGTGCCGGCCAGCAGGCCAGAGATGCAGGAAGTTGCAGTTGAGTCCAAAGGCAGCCACTGGCAGAATTCCTTCTTGCTTGGGGGAGACCAGTCTCTGTTCTGTTAAGGCCTTCAATTGATTGGATATGGCCCACTCACATTATGGAGGGTAATCTGCTTTCCTCAAAGTCCACTGATTTAAATGTTTTTCTCATCCAAAAAAACACCTCCATGGAAACATCCAGAATAATGCTTATGTAGTTAATTCATATGAATTAACTCATTGAATTCTCAAGACAACCTGTGTGCATGTGAGTGCACACACGTGCGTGTGTGTGTGTGCGTGTGTGGTTATTTCCATCTAAGACATGAAGAGACAGAGGGTCAGAGAGATTGCACAACTTTTTGGAGCCAGGATTTGAACCCAGGCCCTCCGGCACCAGAGTTCCTGCCACCCACAGCAGGGATTCCTGGCATCAGTGCTCACCCTTCCTTCCATCACACCAAGGGCACTGTCCTCCTGACACCTAATGACACACTGGCAACTCCGTCGGATGTAGAAGGTGACCAGTCCCCACCAACTCCACCAGAAAGACCACCGACTTGGTTAAGTAAGAGGCATTTTATTAGGTGGCATCAGGCAGATCCTATTGCCACCTCACAGTGTAGAACCAGTAGAATCAGGAACACCTCCAGCCCCCCGCCGCCTGACCTGGCCCCTTGTGGGAAACAACCCGGGCAGCATCAGGACCCACCCCTGACCGGGGGCCAAGGTGTGTGACCGCGCACTTGGGGAACGGCCACTCCAGCCCCGCGGGGGCCCCATGCCAGCTGTGCTTGAGGAGGGTCCAGCCCTTTCGGGGCCCCCTAAAAGCTGTCCTCCAAAGTCACCACTTCTCATTCCCTGGCCACCAGAATCTACTCGGGATGCATTTGCAAGTGTCCACCGATTGGCTGCGTCAAGGAACAGGCCTCTTAGGGGCCAGTCCACACAGAGCCACTAACATGCAAAGGAGGAATAATTTTAGAGGCAAGCCTCAGCCCGGGCTGGACGGGGACCCAAGGAGAGGTCTCAGGGTGCTGGGGAAGGTGGCAGCAACATGTACCCGGGCCTGTTCAACCACAGCCAGTGGGTGCTGAGCTCCTGCAGGAAACCCCAGGCTCTAGAGGCAGGACCCGAGAGCTAAGGGAAGCAGCAGGAAGGGCCCCCCAAAGTCTGCCAATCTCACAGCCCAAACAGGAAGGACCAACACATCCCACGTCTTGGCAGGTGGCCTGCAGCAGTCCCCTCAGACCCCCAGACGGAGATAGCCAGGAATTCGTGGGTCGCAGGTGAGCTCAGGCACTCTGGAGCAAGGCACACGGGGTCTAAGGCATTTGGTTGGGCACAGGTACCTGCTGGTACAGGCGCACCTGGGCAAAGAGCTAGTGAGCCGCCCGGACTACAGAGGGCAAGGCCAGCTGGTGCCCCCATGCCCTGCAGCCACGATTTGCCAGCCCTGTAGGCCACTGTGGCCACACGTGACCCTGGACACCCGGAGAAGCCGGGGCCAAGGCCAGGAGCCTCTGTGGGTGGTGAGGTTTGCCAGGGGCCCCCAAGATGCCTCCTTTTCCTCCATGGATCCGTGAGCTACTCTACCACCATTCCTCAGGTCCCTGAGCCACTGGGCCACAGTGTAGAGGAAAGGGAAGGGGACATATGGAGAACCAGCCGGGCACCAAGGTCACACCTACCAGATGGAATTTCTAGGACAGCCGATGGGGTCAAGGGTGGCGGCCCTGTTCTCCCCACAGCGTAATCTCAAACCAGAGGCCGGCATCTGACTCCAAGGGTGGGATAGGCCAGGCCAGTGGGGGGCAGGGGACAGGCCACGGCCCTAGAAAGAGGGTCATCCCCTGGGGAGCGGGTGGAGGGCCTGGGGTGGGGTCAGTGCACTGAGGTCAGTCGTTTGGACAGACAGACGGGTGGATGGCAGAGGCGCTGAGCGGGGCTCACTGCATGTACGGGTAGCGCCAATCCCCCAGAGGCTTGTGGGTCTCCTTGATGACCTGGGGTGACGTCCACCGCAGGATGTAGTGGGGCCCTCCTGGCTTGTCATTAGTCCCTGTGGAAAAGACAGCTCTGTTTATCTCCAAAAAGATACAATGGCTCTGGGCAGAGGGAAAAGGAGTGGGGAGGAGCTGATGGAATAAATGGGGTACCATGGGCAGAGGGAAAAGGAGTGGGGAGGAGGAATAAATGGGGCACCAGCACGGGCAGCAAATTGCCAAAGTAACCCTAACACAGCCACAGCAGCCAGGGTTTCCTGAGCGCATCTGTGCGGAGGGCACTCAGCCGGAGGTCGGGCAAGCCAGGAGCTGGTGAGCAGGCAGGACGCCCATGCTCCCCAGGTCCCTGCACCCCACCTGCAAGAAGTGTCTGGGAGGCAGTGGGGCACCGTGGAGGGCACTGGACTGGGAGTCGGGAGACCTGGCTTCCGGCCCTTGGGAACTCTGGCAAGTCACCGCCCCTCGCCGACCCTCAGTTTCCCTATTTGCAAACAGGAGGGGGATGGACTTTGGTAGCCTGGAGTATGACAGTAAAAGGTGTGGGCGCTGGGACCCAAATCCCGGCTCCACCACTCTCTAGCCATGTGCCCTTAGGCAAGTCACTTCACTTCCCTGGGCCTCAGCTTCCCCCTCCATAAAATGGGAAGAAGAATGGCAGCACCTGGGCTTAGGCGGCTGTTGGCAGGACTGAGTTAGCACAGGGCCCGGCCCACGGTGCTCAGGAAATGGTGCTACTGCTGCAACTCTTAACACCCTTGAGATGAAGGACCGAGGGTCTCCCGCCGGGAACTCGGCCCCCCTCTGGAAAGGGGGCCCCACTCACCAGAGGTTCGGGCCCCCCCGAAGGGCTGCTGGCCCACCACCGAGCCAGTGGACTTGTCGTTGATGTAGAAGTTGCCGGCAGCGTTCCTCAGCATCTCTGTGGCCTCCCGGACGACATCCCTACAAGGCAGGGCAGCGGTAAGAGGGCGGCCAGCTCACCCTCATTCCAGACCCAGGGCCAACCTCCAACACCCCCGTCCCAGCCCACATGGGCCACCCTGGTGAGCATGAGGCCAGCCGCCAGCTATGGGCCCTTGACAGGCTCCCAGGAGTCTCTGAGCCTCGGCCTCCTCCTCTGAAAAGGGGGTTAGCACGCCTGCCTCGCAGGGCATCTGTGAGGGCTGGATGAGGCTCGAGGGAGTGGCTGTACGTACTCGAGGGAGTGGCCCATCTCGGTCCAGTTTTCCTGCCTTTGGGAGCTGGGGAACCTCCAGACCCCTAGCCTGCCCCTCAGGTTCCAATCCCGCCTCCACTCTTTTTTTTTTTTAAACAATTCAATGTTTTCTTTTTTCTCTCTTTTTTTAAAAAATTTATTTTATTTATTTATTTTTGGCTGCACTGGGTCTTCATTGCTGCGCGTGGGCTTTCTCTAGTTGCGTCGAGCAGGGGTTACTCTTCGTTGCAGTGCACGGGCTTCTCATTGTGGTGGCTTCTCTCGTTGCGGAGCACAGGCTCTAGGCACACGGGCTTTGGTAGTTATGGCACGCAGGCTTAGTAGTTGTGGCTTGCGGGCTCTAGAGCGCAGGCTCAGTAGTTGTGGCGCATGGGCTTAGTTGCTCCGCGGTATGTGGGATCTTCCCGGACCAGGGCTTGAACCTGTGTCCCTCGCATTGGTGGGTGGATTCTTAACCACTGCGCCACCAGGGAAGCCCCCACCTCCACTCTTAAAGGCAGACACAGGGAGACAAGCAGTACCACGGAGAAAGGAAAGGGCAAAGCCTCGGGTTTAGTGTCCCGGTGCTCAAGTTGGAATCCTGCCTCTGCCAGACAAGCAGTGCACCTGGGCCTGAGCCTCTGTCTTCCACTCTGCAGCCCCATCAGACCCGGGGAGCAGGTCAAAGGCACCGATTCCCCAGCCCCACCCCTAGACACCTACATTCAGCAGCCATGAGTGGGGCCCCGGAATCTGCATTTTAACAAAGAGCCCACTGCCTGTGTCTACCTGCCGGTCAGGTCAGAGGTGAGGAGAACGGAGAGAAGCAAGGGCAGCATTATTACTAGGATCAGCGCCCAGGAGGCAGTCTCCAGGGACAGCAGGGTCCTGTGGGGACAGGACACCAGGACTAGAGTGGAGGGGCTGCGGCCACTCACTTATCCTGGGCAAATACTGCCCCCGTGAGGCCATAGCTCGTGGTGCTGTCGACCAGCCTCAGCGTCTCTTTGTACTTGTCATCCGGGTAGACGTACACGGTCAGCACAGGTCCGAAGATCTCCTGGGAGAGAAGCCCCAGGGTCAGGCCCCACCTGGACCAATACCCCGAAGCCTCCCGTCTCCCTGCTCTGGCCTCTGCCTCTCCCCATCCCCCTCCTCAGCCCCTGCAGGAAGGGCCAGGCACTGCCTCCCGCTGGGTTCCCTCGGGGTTGGCTTCCATCCGGCCCACCCCACCCCGACCTGGCAGAAGATCCAAGGAGTCTCTGGCCTCCCTGCCAGCCAGACCCACACCCAGAGCCAAGGGCCCAGGCCCTTGGAAAGGAGAGACTTCTGGCAACAGCCGGCCCAGGAATTGCCCAATGGTATCACCGTCCCCTCTGCCATCGAGGGGCTTGGGGAAGACCCCCACCCCTGCACTGTCCTCCTGACCCCCCCTGACCTCTCGGAGACTCAGTTTCTCATCTGTAAAATGGGAACGATATGCCCACCTCATCTCTGTCAAATGCGCGGCCCACAGTTAAGAGTCTACAAGTGTCAGCCACTGAGACGGCCGCAGGGACCTCGGTGGCTGCGGACAGCGCAAGTGCCATGACACCAGCCCGGGTCAGCAGTGTCGAAGACAGAGCACTGGATTTGGGGTCAGGAGGCCCGAGCTCAGGGCCTGGCTCTGCTCTCACCGGGTGTGAGACGGTCCCCTCGTAGGGCCTCGCTTTCCACATCTGTGAGATGGGATGACGCCCCGTGAAGCACCAGGGCCCTGTGCGTGTGCCATGCTCGGGGGACAGGCTACCTCCTCCCGGCCCCGGGCCGCCCACTCCATCACCTCCTTCATGATGGGATCCTGGGGGTCCTTGCTCTCGATGATGCAGGGCTCCACGAAGTAGCCCACGGAGTCGTCACACTGGCCCCCAGCCAGGATGGTGAGGCTGGGCGAGGAGTGGGCGTGCTCCAGCCACTTCCTGATGCGGCTGAAGGACTGGGGGAGTAGGGTGGGGTAGGGGGCGTCAAGGGCTGGCTGGAGGCCATTCCCAGCAGCAGCCGCCTGACACAGTTACCCCAAATACCTGTCCCTGAAGGGCCCAAATTCTGAAGTGGGGGGAGCGGGGGGGGGCCCTGACAGCAAAAGTCGGGGCCTGGCTGAACCAGGGCAGAGACAAGGGCAGATGTGCACGCTTGTGTGTGTGTGTGTGTGTATGTGTGTGTTACAACTACAAACATCACAAGCACACATATACACGTATGGCCATGAATTTGTAGGTTTATGTACGTAGGCACACACATGCCTGCATTGTATGGACGTGTCTGTTATGTGTGTTTGTGCGAGCACACCCACAAGTGTGCCCATATACACATGTGAACCTGTACGCCAGTGTTTCTCTGTAAGATATGTGTGCACGCGGGCGTGCGCGTGTACGTGGGTGAATCTACAGGCATGCTCCCACTCAGAGATCTAAACGAACGTGCTCGCGGCTGTGCGTGGACGTGCGCGTTCGGGTTGATGCGTGCGGTGTACAGGCCTGTTTGTATGTGTGTGTATGAACGCAGGCACTTAAAGGGGGCTTGTCGAGCCTGGGGCAGGGTGTGTGGGAGGCGAGCTGCCCTCTGGGTATGGATGCCTCCACCCTTTTCGGAGCTGGCAGGGGTGGTGCGGGTGTATGCGTGGCTATCAGGCTGCCCTGCTCGAAGCAGCAGGTCTGGGTCGCCCCTATAGCTGTTCCTACGCCTCCCACCCAGTCCAGGCACGGGACCCCCGTGAACGGCCTGCTCATACCTTGGCATCAATCACGGCGGAGAAGAAGCTCCCAAAATCCTCTGCAGGCTGGAAGCAAGGGAGACATGGGAGGAGACAGAGTCGGAGACAAAGGGAGCGCCCTCCCCGCACCCCCTCACCAGCCTCCAATCCCATCAGCCCCCCGCTGGGCCGTGGCGGGGAGGCCGGCGCCACTCACGTTGCCCACTTTGATCCTGCTGCGCTCCTCCAGCAGCCGCCCTTTGATCTGCGACCACAGCGAGCGGGGCACGTAGAGGCGGGAGCAGGCCGAGCACTTCTGGCCGCCGTACTCGAAGGCTGAGCGCAGGGTCCCGCTCACCACGCTGTCCACGTCGGCCGAGCGGTGCACAAAGTGGAAGTTCTTCCCGCCACACTCTTCAGGGGTGGGGCGGGGCGGTGGAGGAGTATGAGGAGGGGGTGGGCTCCCCAGGCCAGCGAGGGGCCCGACGCACTGCCCACACCCGTCCGCAGGGCCCTGCGACCAGCCCCAGTACTGGCAGGACAAGGGCACGAGAAGGCAGAGTCGGAGCCCAATAACCTCCCAGAAACTGATCAGCCAGGCCTGTCCTCCCAACCTAGGGATGAGAAAACGGAGGCCCAGGCAAGGGCAAAGGGCACCAGGGGGCATCAGGACCAGCTCCCCCAGCTCACAGATGAGAAAACTGAGCCCTGGGGCTGCTGCCCAACATAAAGGCAGAGGAAGGACCAGAACCCAACGCTCCCCAAAGCTGGTCCACTCCCTGCAGTGGGTGTGGCTTCCTTTGAGCCTTCCCCTGACCCCCACCCAGCGAGAGGAGAGGGGGCCACCCCAGGTCCACGGCCAGGGCTGGCCCCTCTTCCTGATCCACGGTGGAGACACCCCTCCTCTATCTCCTTGGCATGAGGGAGCCTCGGTTTCCTCACTCCGTTAAACATCAGCTACTAGCAGCTCGTTACAAAGCACTAACTTCCAGACTCGGGTCAAAGCACTTCGAGCTCCGTCTCGCTGAAGCCTCACAGCAACCTCCCATTATTATCCCATTTTAAAGACAAGAAAACTGAGGCACAGAGAGATAAAAGTCTCATACTCAAGGGGGGAAGCGGTAGAGTAAGTAGTGGTCTCTCTCCCTCAGGGAGATGGTGGGAAGGAGACAGAACAGAAAACCATGGACAGCTCACACAAGGGACTCACTGTCCCCCATCTCGTGAAGGCTGGACTGGCGCACACTGGGGAACCGGAAATTGGAGATGCAACAGCTGGCCCTGAGGAGGGTCACCTGCCCTGACACCCCCATCACAGCTCCCACCAGCTTAAGAGGCAAACTATTATATATAGGGTGGATAAACAATAAGGTCCTACTGTATAGCACAAGGAACTAGATTCAATATCCTGTGATAAATCATAATGGAAAAGAATATGAAAAAGAATATATATATGTATAACTGACTCACTTTGCTGTACAGTGGAAATTAACCCAGTATTATAAAATCAACTATACTTCAATAAAATTTTACGAAGTTCCCACCCGCTCAGGCGTGGGGTCCAGTCTCCCTGTGAGCCCCCACTTCACACCCAGGAGCAAGAATGCTGAACCACCAGCTCCAGCTCTGCCATTACTGCACTGTGTGAGCCTGGACAGCCCTCACTCTCGAGAGGTCTCAGCATCTTCCCAGAGTGTGTTCCATGAAAAACATGGTCCAGGGGGTCCTCTGTCAAAACAGGGCTGTGTATTCCAAAGAGTTTGGGAAACACTGCACATCAGCCTTTGTTCTTGAATATAAGCAATGCGTATATTAGTGCATTAAAGGCTCTGAGAAGTCCTGCAGGTGAGGAATCCGTTTTACTTTAAACACAGTGCACGCCAAATATCCTTGACCATGAAACTCTTTCTTTGTGGGAAAATTATTTTGACAAGACCTGGCCCTGCTGACCTCTCAGCCCCATCTCCTGCCACCCGCCCTCCCTCCCTTCCCCAGCTACACTGGCCTTGTTTCTTCAAACACAAGATCGTTCCCACCTCATGGCCTCTGCATTTGCCATTTCCTTGGCCTAGATCTGGGCTGTGCAACAGGGTAGCCACCAGCCACACGTGGCTATTTAAGTTCAAATTAATTAAAATTAAATGAAACCAAGCTTTCACTTCCTCTGCCATGCCAGCCACGTTTCAAGTGCCCTGCGGCCACACGTGGCGAGCGGCTATACTATGGGACAGCACAGGTACAGCCCACGTCCATTACTGCAGAAAGTTCTAGCCGACAGTGCGGGTGCCCATGGTGGCCCATCCTCCGGACCTTTGCGAGGCTGGTTTCTTTTCATTGGTCAGGTTTCAGCTCAAATGTTCCCTCCCTGAAGAGGCCTCCCACCCCACCAGCCACCCTAAGTCACAGTCCCACCACGCCCAGCCCTTGAGGGTCCCTGCCTGTCACCTCTTTGCCCTCCTTTAATTATCCACAGCCCTTCTCACTCCCTGACATCATTCATCTAGTTGTTTACTGTCTGCCTCCCGCTGTTGGAATAGAGGTTCGTAACGGCTCGGTCTCTGGGTCTCATCATCTTTTGCATCCCCAGTGTCCAAAAAGTGCCTGTGAACATACTTAATAATTTACTTGCTGAAGGATGGATGGATGAATGAATGAACGGAAGGAAAAATGCACACTCAGAGGCATAAATGCTCTGTGTAAGTGCCAGAGCAGGGGCTCCACCCTGAAGGAGTTCTCTGCGTCTGCAGGGCCGCCCCACCTCTGGGGGCATCACCTCCGCCTCCTTCTCTTGCATGGCGGCCAGGGCAGGGAGGGGTCCCTAGGGCTGTAGGGCAGGGCACGGGGAGAAGGGCCCTTACCTCCGGCCAGGCGCGGGAAGGTGTGGAACCGGTCCAGGTTCTGGGCCACCTGCTTCCACAGGTGTTTGAAGGTGCTAAAACCAGAGGACAGGGCAGTGACTAGGGAGCCGGGCTCAGGCACCTGAGAGGGTGAGGGGCCTGGGGGCTAGGGAGCAGGCCCTAGCAGAGGAAGAGCCTGGAAAGCCCAGGGAGGAGCGCTAGGGGCAGCAGCCCCACAGGAGACGGGCAGGGGTCACAGCGGTGGTGGTGGTGGTGATGGTGATGGTGATGGGGAACCGAGTAGGTGGTAGCAGCTGGAAATGGGCTGCATTCTGGGCCTACAAGGAGGGAGCAAGGGGAGGCCTGGCGGCAAGATAGTGCAGAGAAGGGCCAGGCTTTGAGGCCAGGGGATGCCGGGTTTGAGTCCTGACTCAGGCATACACGGTTGTGTGATCTTGCGACCAACGCTTAACCTCTGTGAGCCTCAAATTCTGTGCCACATCTGGGAACTGGAAAGAACAATTCCACGTGGCAGGGCTGTTCTGTGACGGCTCTAATGCGAGTCAAGTGCTTGGGACAGTGCTGGGTATGCTATGGGTGCCTGATGGGGGACAGGCACCACCGTGGTCTGCGAGGGGCACCACGAGCTCATACCCAGGCTCCAGAGAACCAAAGAGGGTCCCGGGAGAAGCAGCTCAGGCCCCTACCTCCTCCCTGGGCTCCAAGTGTGACCAACCTCAGCACCACAAAACAATAAAAATGCTAATCACCAGGGAGCTGGCGACACAGTAGCTAATACTAATTTATGACTTTCCTACCTTTAAGCCCGCTGCTCATCAGAGCATGGCAAATGGGGGCCAGGCCCGCTCCACCTGCTAATAGGCAGAGACCCATGGGGCCCGTGGCTGGCAGAGCGGGCCTTTTGGAAAACAGCCCTCCTCAGCAATTCTAACGCTGCCACCGCCACCCGGCAAACCTTAGCAGGGGTTGTTGTTGCAAGGGAGCCTGAGGCCAGGCAGAGAGGGCGAGAAGCCACTGCAGGTGTCCCTAGGATACCTGGAGGGCCCAGAGTGCAGACCCCAACATCTCCACCCAGATGGCCCATGGGGACCTCAAAATCAAAGTGACCACCATGTGATTCATCTTCTTCCCTAGGCTCCCAGGTGCCCAGCCAACTGGGTTGCCCACCTTGGTGAACGATGCCCACCTCCTGCCCCGAGCCTGGATGTTCCCACTGAACACCCCCAACCTTGACCCCAGACAGGTGATCGAGTCTCCCTGATACTTCCTCACTTGAATCAGCCCACCTCACCCCGTTCCCACGACTCCACCTGAGCTCAGGCGCCCACCGTCCCTCCCCGGACGTGGACACCTCCTAACCTGTCTCCTGCTTCCACCCACCGGAGACTTGTGCTCAGAGTAGCCAGAGCGATCATCTAGATCAGAGGCTGCACACGCAGGGGCCCGGAGGGGCCGGACAGAGAATGAGCGAGGCCGTCCAGGTAGGCAGAGGCCCAGGGCCTGTCAGGACGGGGGGAACCAGAGACCTCCCACCCGCCTCCAGCCAATGGTGCCACATGGAAATGCAGGCCCAGTGGGACCAGGTTCTTAAGAGAGGCCCAATATTTGGATTTTTACATGAAACCGTCCCAATGGTACAAGGTTGGTCCATCCCTATTAGGAGTCAAAGAACACAGAGCCACTTGCCAGGGCCAACTGGAGAGCTACCATCTGCAATCCCTGTTTGAAACAAAAGAAGTCTGATTAAGCCACGCCCCCTGCATGTAACTTTCCGTGGCTGCCATCATCTTCAGGATAAAGTCCAGACACCTTAGCAGGCTCATGGGGCCTTATAGTCACAAGACTAAATCCCCCAAGAGGTAGGCCCGTGCCCACTCCACGTGTTCACTGCCCAGTCTTAGCACCGGCAGAGCCTGGTATACATGGGGGCTCGATCAACACCAGCTGAGTGAGTGAGTGAATGAGCAGTTGTGATCGAACCATATCCCGCCCCCACCCTCTGACCCTCGGCCCCCAGCTCCACACTCCAGCCCCACGGGACCAAGTCCACAGCCCAGAGCCCAACAGCTTCAGCCTTATGCCTCTGCATATGCTGTTCCCCCTCCTAGAACGCTCTCCTCCACCTCTGCCTGGCCTACTCGTTTGCTTAGATGCCACCTCCTCCAGGAAGCCTTCCTGACTCTCCTCCTCCAGTTTATCCCAAGCTCCCTTGTGCCCTTTCCAGGGATGGTAGTGGCGTCGAAATCCATATCACTAAACAACTGTAGGCCGCTTCCAGCCTGTCACACTCCTTCCTGTCCATTAACTAGTTTGGCCTTCACGATTACTCTGCAAGGTAAGAATCATGACTACTGTCATAAAGGAGAAGAAACAGGCTCAGGGAGGTGAAGTGGCTCACCCAGGGCCACATAGCACCTGACCTCTGGGCTCACAGCCCCAGCTCCCGGACAGAGGTCACGAGGTCTGGTAAGCGTCCCCAGGCCACCCCGCCCACCCCACCTCGGGGACTTACGGCACGCTGCCTGTGAAGTTGATGCCACACAGGTGCTCCGAGCTGGTGACAGTGTCCCCAAACGTGGGCCCATCAGCTGGCACAAACTGGATGATGTTGGGGGGCAGACCGGCCTCCCGGAGGATGCGGTAGACAGCATAGCTGGCCAGCATGGCAGTGTCACTGGGCTTCCACAGGACCACGTTGCCCTGCCCGGGAGGCACAGTGATGACTCATGAGGTCAGGGGCCGCCAGCCCCGACTCCCACCCTACCCTGAAGCATGGCCATCCCTCACCTGGAGCCACCAGGACCCCATGCAAGCCAGGATATCCCCTACCCAGCCCCATTCCTACAGGTGCCCAGGTGCTGCACACCAGGCCCTAGAAACCCTTGTCAGTGAGCTCACACCCTGCCCTGTCTGCTCCCACACTCTGGCTATGAAAGCCTCCCTTCCTCCGGAAGCCTGTGCCCACTGGTCCTGCCAGCACCCCTCGGGCAGGTCTGTTCTGGGTGTTTCCAACTCGCTGGAAGCTCACGGGGCGAGGCTGGGCAAGTGCTCACAGGGCTCTGTCTGCACGTGTCCTGGACGAGGGCACGTGGGTGCCGGGTGTGTGTGCGTCTGTCTGAGTGCAGATGCACGAGGATGGCCCTGCGTACGAGCACCCTTCCAGATCACCCAGCTGCCCGACAGCTGTCAGCCCTCCTCCTGCTGTGCCCCGAGCCACCCAGGACCTCCGAGGGTAGGGCTGCATCTCCCCCATCGACTGGGAGCCGATGGCCACCTTCACCCTGATAACGACAGTGGAGCCCACCAACTTCGAGACCACCCGCCCAGAGACAGACCAAGCCCAGATCCGTACCCGTCCCGTCATTTGCTAGCCTTGCAACCCTGACAAGTAAGTGGCCAGGCACAGAGCAGGCACTCAAAGGTGGGCTCTAAGTGTCATCATTAGTAGCAGCCCCTACATAACGCCAAGCCCGCGCCGGGCCAGACCTGCCTGGCGTTAGATGCGTCACAAGCGTGGCCTCCTTTGCTCCTCGTGACCCTGTAATGTAAGCTTTTCTTTTACTTCCACTTTGTAGGTGAGGAAACTGCCTCAGAGGAGGGCGGGGACTTGCCTGGGGTCACCCAGACAGAGTGGGGCAAAGCTGGGACCCAGACCAGCCTCTGACCCCCAAGCATTTTCCACAGCCCCCAGCTGCCTCCACTTTCTGTGCTTCTCCCCGCGACGAGGGCTGGGACCCCAGGGGCTCTGACGTGGCCTCCTGTCTGTTGACAGGGGAGTGATGACCCGTTCCCGCCACGCCCACCTGCTGCCCACAGCTCACCATCAAGGCCGGCGCCCCCGCCAGGTTGCCGCCGATCGCAGTGAAGTTAAAGGGGGAGATGGCTGCCACGAAGCCCTGGGGAGGGAGGGGGTGGTGAGGCCCAGCCCAGGGCTTCCGGCAGCCCCCAACCCCCGCTCCACCACCTGGGGGTACCTCCAGCCCCCGGTACACCACGCGGTTGGTGCTGGGCGGCACACTGATGGGCTGCTCCCCCTCCAGCTCCACGGCAAACTTGGCGTTGAATCGGAAGAAGTCAATGAGTTCGGCTGCAGCATCGATCTCTGCTTGGATCACCGTCTTCCCCTGTGAAGCGGGAGGGCCGGGGGGGTCAGTGGTGGAGGACGTGCCTCCCAGTAGCCCTCTTCTGACACTGGACCCTGAGCCCATGGTGACACTGGGTCGCAGGTGCATTGGGGCCAAGAACCAGGAGACCTGAGGACTGTAAACATTTCCTTAGACTGTCTGCTCCTCCTGACAGTGAACGTGAGCCGTGAGGAAAGGACTCTGGGCAGCAAGAACAGGGCTTTCTCGGGTCGGGTGGCCCCTCCTGGGGTCACTGGCAGCTGCTAACCCTGCCCAGGACGCACAGCAGGGGAAGCTGAGCTAAGACGCACTGCCTCCTGCTCTGCGTGGCCACCATGCTTCCTACAAGCTCCTGAGTCTTAAGTCAAATAAAGAGGCACCTTCATCTGGTTTTGGAGTGTGTGCGCCTCTTCCTGCCCAGGTGTGGCTCACCTGGGACACTCTGGAGCCCGACACCCACCCCAGGGGCTCTGCTGAATCCGAAGACACTTAGCCGGGTGTGGAGCTGTCATACCAGCTCCGTGCAGCAGAGGGCGCTCTCACTACGTGATGGCGAACAGGAAGAGCGCTTGGGGTCACCCAAACCCCCTAAGGCGAAATTAACCCGTCTCTCAACTGCTAATGCCACTCCCTGGCTCAACATGCATTCAACTCAAAAAACATCTATCAGGCACTTCTGTGACTCCAGGAAGACACGGTGCAAGACGCAGAAAGAGAACACTAGCGTGTGATTACAATGCCCAAAAAACTTGTAAAGGGGAACCAAACACAAAGGAAGTCATTACACCCCGATGGAATCTGAGCTATAACCCACAGAGGAACAGCATGTTGGGGAAGGGGGGCGGGCACAGAGGTAGGACAGATCGTTATGGACTAAGAAGGTTCTAGAAGCCTCACAGAGGAGGCGCTATCTGGGCTAGACCTTGACAGTTAAGAGTTCATGAGGCAGAGAAGACAGGGAGCATTGCAGGTAGGGGACCCGGGGCAGAGGCAGGAGATGGGATGCTTGAGGTGTCCAGGAGCCTTGCTAGGTCCAGGCTGGTGACATCATGGGCGGGATGGCCTGGCAGGAAAGGGCAGAGCGGCTGGTGAGCTGGACAGAGGTGGGAATGGAAGGGCTCTGGGGGCTGGCTCAGGACTTGGGATGTGACCCTCGGCCAGAGAGAGACAGATCTCGGTGGTTCATAAGGCTAGAGTGACCTGCTGGAGATGTCACAGAAACTGCTCTGAGGGCTGCAGAGGTCTGATGGAGCCTGGAGGACTGCGTAGGGCAACTGTCAGTCCAGGCAAAGCACGACAAGGGCCTGGCCCAGGGCGGGGGCAGAAGTGGATGGGAGGGGCCATTTCCAGAGTAGGACACTCGAGCATAGTTCAATCCACCTTGTCTACAAAGTATATAGGTCTGTCCCCTCTCCGAGGCCTGGTCCCTCAAGGACACCTCCTGGGCTCCCGCACGCAGAGCAGGTCTGGGCACCCAGAAGCCACTCAGCTGACGCCTGCTGAATTGGATGGGGTACGACTGCCTCCCCTACATCCCCGGTTGTGCCGGTGCACATCTCACCTGTCCCACCATGGTCTTGGCCAGGACCTCTGCCCTGCGCGGCCCACTGAGCATATCTGCTGCCTTTAGGAAGACCTGGGCCCGGTCTGCAACAGGCTTCAGGTCCCACTCTTTCCTGGCGGCCAAGGCGGCCTCGATGGCTCTGTGAAGCAGGGCCTGATGAAGAGGGAAAGGTTGGGGGCTTCCTCCTGCAGCAGGAAGGGTCCCAGAGGAGCGAGGGAGGGAGGAGAGATCTGGAGGTCACTCTTCACCCAGGGAAGACCCCTGGCTCCCTCGGCCCTCAGCCCCCTCCCCCTACAGCGGCAGACGCCATGTCCCATGGCCAGCTGGGCTGCCCCAGGCTCCGAGCCTGCCCTGCTACAGTCTGGAGGAGTCCGAGGGGCCTGCCAGGTAGGGCAACATGCCAAGGACTTGCTCCATTCTCTCTCATGGTCTCATCAGGGCCTCCTCTTACTCCTGGGGCCTGGTGCTCCTGAACCTGCTGTCCAGAGCCTCCAGCCCTTGAGGTCCGGGCCTGACCTTGCCCTTGCCAGGCCAGAACTGCAGCCAGAGACAGACACCTGCCGCTGGCATCCCAGCTGCCAACCGCCCTCATCACCACGTGACACCAGCGCCTTGACCCTGTGGCCTCTCGCTGGCCCTCCCTGATGCCAATTCTCTGCCCGGCTTTCCATCCACGATGCCTCTAATTTCCCTGACTCAGCCTTCCAGCACCCCCTCCCCCTCCCTAAATCAGGGTAGCCTCACAAGGGGCACGTGCAGGGATGTCCCAGCCCTGACCAAAGCAGCTCTCATTAGGCGCAAGTTAACCCCGGCACGCCTGGCCCAGTCAAAGACACGTGCCCGGGGACGCCCTCAGTGCCAGCCACCCCCCGGACGCCCCCACCCTCCATGGCCCGAGAGGGAAGCAGTGACTGACCTCTACCCCCATGGCAGCAACTAACCGGACAAGACGGGGTAGCACCCCAACCCTAAAGTCGCCAGGGACTCACCTTGTCTGCATAGCAGAACTTGGCCACCTTGTGTCCATGGTTAAAGGGCTAAAAGAAGAGAGAAGAGTGAGGTCGCTGTCCAGGAGGGAGGTGCCAGGTCAGGTGGGGATGGAGCCAGGCTCAGAGCTGGCATTCCAGGCCACTTGCTCTCTGCCCTCCAATCCCCATGATGCCTTCTCCAATCGCCCGGGCCCACGCTGACCTCTCCACCTTGAGAGTTACAGGGGCACCTGCTGTTTGATGAGCTCTGGAAGGTTCACGGTGCAGGAGAAAGGTATGAACAGAACAGTCTTTGAGGGAAAGCATGGACGTTTGGGTCAGACATAGGTTCGAATCCCGGCTCTGCCCGCTACTAGCTGTGCAGCTTTCTGTAAACTGACTTTCCTTCTCCAAGTCTCCCCATCAGGGAAAGCACGGAGAGGAGGACCAAATGGGGTCACAGGTGAAAAGTCCTCCAACATAGCTCCTGCCCTTACACCTGGGTCCGGCGTGAGGCTCGGTGGTGGGCTGTCACCACGGGAGGCCCTAGGCGATGCACTGCGTTGTGAAACACTCAGGATTTCTGCCGCCCCCCAAGGCCCTAAAGGAACAGAGCAACTGCTTCTCGAGCCCCGTGCTTGGGACCCAGATTAACTCGTCTAAAAGGGATGAAACCCCAACAGACGTTTACAAACAACCCGGCAGTGCTGAATGTCAGCCTGGGCAACAAGGCGGGGGAAACACCACTTCTTTCCCGACCTATTTTTTACACCATAATTATCAGCACTTTCGCCACCTATAAGTCTTCCAATGGACTGTTTAGGGCCTTCCTGTCTAATAAGGCAGCCGCTAGTCACACATGCCTACTGGAACTTCAACTCACGTGGCACAAGCCAGGTTTCATGTGCTCAATAACCACGTGGGGCTGGTGGCTGCCGAAGAGAACAGAGTAGATTCAGAACATTTCCACCATCATCTCAGAACGTTCTACTGGGCAGCACTGGTCTGGTCTGAGTGCAAAGTGGCCTCCCCGGCATGGTCACCTGTATCATGTCTATACCTGAGATTGGCCTGTGAGACTCAGGGGCTGAGAAGCTGGGGACCCGGGCCCTTCTATTCAGCACATCCAATCCCGGTGGACTGCGGACACCCCAAGTCAGCAATACATCCCGGTAACAGAGCTCCTGCCCTCACGCCGCCACGGCCCCAAATGCCAGGGCTCCAAGGATGACACATGGCCAGGTCAGAGAGGTGGTATGGGAAATGAAAACCAGAAGTGCCCACCAGGGGGTTATCAAAATCCCAGTGTCTGGAAAAATACTCAGGTGCTGCAGTGGCCATGGAGGCCGGCGGAGCTGCAGGTGAGGTCGGGCTCTGGGCGGTTACAGAGACCAGGTGAGCGAAGCCATGGGAGCCGCTCTGGGCTGACACCTGGCACACACCCGTGCAGACCTGCAGAGCCTGCAGACCCCAGGCTGTGCTGACACTCCAGGTGTGGGCCCTCTGGTTGCGGATCCAGCCGCAGGGGCTCTAAGATGCCTCTGTGGGTGACCCCTGCCCCAGGCCATCTTCGGAACCGTCAGAGTAGGGGCCCTGGCCCCGCCCCCTTAACCCTGCACACGCTGCTCAGGGCTCCATCTGGACAGATGTGTGCTCAGCCCATTTGCAGAAGGACCAGCCCTTCACTCCCCTAAATCAGAGACCTGTGAGTTTCCTGATCCGTCCAAAGCACATGCCAGTTCCTGGCTTCATAAACTCCAAACAGGTGGGTTTCTTAGGCCAATGTCATCATGGGGCTTGGAGCCCAGCTTCCCACCCTAGCCCACCATTAGCCCCTAAACCGCCTTGTGGAGAAATCCATCAGGAATAACGGAAGATGCTGTGTGGACCCCTCAGGATCTTTCTTGCCTGTGGACAGGACTCAGTGATATCACAAAACCCCACATGGCACCTGCGTGAGAACTGGGGTGGGTTAGCAGAAAGTCTCTTGACAAGGTAGTGAACAACTTCCAATGGTTAAAAACAGTTCTGCCTCTCACTTCTTTTTAACTAGCTCTTTGTTTTTTGTTTTTGTTTTTTTCTGCGGTACGCGGGCCTCTCACTGCTGTGGCCTCTCCCGTTGAGGAGCACAGGCTCCGGACGCGCAGGCTCAGCGGCCATGGCTCACGGGCCCAGCCGCTCCGCGGCATGTGGGATCTTCCTGGACCGGGGCACGAACCCGTGTCCCCTGTATCGGCAGGCGGACTCCCAACCACTGCGCCACCAGGGAAGCCCTTAACTAGCTCTTTTTTACATGAACTCGCTGCAGGCCCCTGGTTAAGTTAACTAACTGATAGTTACCGTCAAAGCTAACATTAGTCAGTTTCCCGCGTGCAGAGGCACCAAGTGTTTGACACGGACTAATCCGTTGAACCCTGACGACATCCCTCCGTGGCGTGATTGTTACCCCATTTTACATATGAGAAAGCTGAGGCACAGAGAGGTCAAGCAGCTCAAAGATACATAAGCAGCAAGTGGGCAGAAAGGGGCCTCCTCACAGTGACTAGGGTGGGATGCATCTGGGTCTTAGGAAGACCCGAGAGGCCCAGCCTGAAAACCCCGAGGCTCCTTCTCCTTTGCCTCTGGCTCCTCTGAGACTTGGTGTCCTGCATGTTTCAACAGACCCGCTTCCTTAGTTTCTCTCATCCTTTGTGGGGAGGTGTTCAATGCCCTCCCCACAGCTCCCAGCCCCGCAAAGAAAGATGCTTGGGGCTGGTTCCAAGTTTCCAGGGCAGGTAATTCCGACTGGCCCAGCTGGGGTCAGATGCCCATCCCTGGACCCAGCATCCCTCAGGTAGCAGCACCACACGATTTCAAAGGCTGCCCTGGCTCACCGCATGGGGGCAGGCGAGGAGCTCATCAATTTGAGCAGACACAGCCCCCCTCCAGACGCCCACTGCGCCTCTCTACCTCGCATGGAACCCTCAGTGCTTTGTTCCAAGCTGTTCCCACGGCTTCGTACACGACACCTTCCCCGGCCTCCCAGGCCACCCACCTGCTGTGGGCTCCTCATCATGGCCCTCCACCCTCCTTCCCATCCCAGCTCCCTGGCTGCCCACGGGAACCTGGCCCTCCAAACATCTATGTCCGGACTCACTTCTTCTGCCAAGCCCACACTCCTAATCCCTCCTCTGTCCTGAAATCAGAAAGCATTCCAGCGAGCAATGGGCTTTTTCGGAAAGTCTCACCCTCCTTAACCCCCTCCAATGGCTCCCTGGGCTCTTGGAAGAGGCTCTTAACCACAGCCAACAAGAACCACACGTGGGACGTCCCTGGTGGCACAGTGGTTAAGAATCCGCCTGCCAATGCAGGGGACATGGGTTCGGGCCCTGGTCCGGGAAGATCCCACATGCCATGGAGCAACTAAGCCCATGCGCCACAACTACTGAGCCTGCGTGCTGCAACTACTGAAGCCCGCGAGCCTAGAGCCCGTGCTCTGCAACAAGAGAAGCCACCACAGTGAGAAGCCCATGCACTGCAACAAAGAGTAGTCCCTGCTCGCCTCAACCAGAGAAAGCCTGCGTGCGTCATCGTGCAGCAAGGAAGACCCAACGCAGCCAAAAATAAACAAACAAACACATAAATAAATAAATAAAAGAACCACACCCAAATCCCCTGGCCCCACTGGCTTCCTCTCTGTTCTGCAGCTCACCAAGCCCCCTCCTGACTCTGCACCCGCAGATCCCTCTGCTGGCGATGAGTCCCCAGCCCGTCTTCATCCCTGGGGTTCAACTCAGATGTCACCTCCTCAGAGAGGCCTGTGGACCACCTCGCCTTACGTGGCCTCGCATCTCCAGCCCATCACCAGTGCCTTCCACAGCCCCTCTCACCATCTGGAATTCCGTTTGTTTCTTTCCTGACATGTACGCCAATCTCACTCTCCCCTAGGTCAGCACCGTGAGGGCAGAGCCATGTGCCATGTTCACTGCTGTGTCCCAGAACCCAGCCCTAGGTCTGGGGCCGAGGAGGCTTGGATGGATGAATGGATGGATGGGTGGGTTTTATTATCATGATTTACAAGTACCCCTCCTAGAAAGAGCTAAAGTCAGCCTTTTGGAAACTGTTTTCCAACTTCAAACAGGTTTCTAGCTAATAATGCCATAGAGTAAACCACTTCGTTTACATACCGTGGCATTTATTTTGCAACTGGTTCCATTTGCACAAAGCTGGAAACTCCCTATGTATCCATAACATCAAAACGTATATATAGGGCTTCTCTGGCGGCCCAGTGGCTGAGAATCCGCCTGCCAATGCAGGGGACACGGGTTCGATCCCTGGTCTGGGAAGATCCCACATGCCGCGGAGCAACTAAGCCCATGAGCCACAACTACTGAGCCTGTGCTCTAGAGCCCGTGAGACACAACTACTGAGCCCGCGTGTCGCAACTACTGAAGCCCACGTGCCTAGAGCCCATGCTCCGCAACAAGAGAAGCCACCGCAGTGAGAAGACTGCACCGCAAAGAAGAGTAGCCCCCACTCGCTGCAACTAGAAGAAGCCTGTGTGCAGCAACAAAGACCCAACACAGCCAAAAATAAATAAATAAAATAAATAAATAAAAAAAAAAAAACGTATATATATGTGTACACAAAGACAAACACACACTTCCCTTTTGTTCATAGCCAAGGTGCATATTTGCTTTAAGCCTTTCTGGGCTAAAACTGTCATGACCATAACAAGGGATAAAAAGGGATGGGGTGGTGCCTCTGCCTGGGGTTGGAGCAGACCCAGGGGTTCACCCTCAGGCCACCTTGTAGGGAAGCACCGCAGACTTCCATTCAGCTGTGAGTCCTGGTCAAGATCCCCAACTGTCACCAAAGAATGTCACTCTCACTCTTGAACAGACTGGCACGGGTATGGGTGCCATTTCTTAACTGTCAAGCCAGACTAGATGCCTCCCAGGGACTTGCTAGGAAAGGCACACTGTCTTATCGCTGTCCCATCATCCAGCAAAATCCCCGCTGAGAGAAAGACTTAAGGAGAATGCAGGAGGGACACGCAGACCAGCTACTGCTCTGGCCGGGGCTCTGAGAGGCCTGCCAGGGCCAGAGAGGCAAGAGGGCTGAGTGGAGAGGGCTAGGCTGGGGACTGGAGCCACTAGAGGGTCACCCTACATGCGGGCTCACAGGAAGGCCACTTGTGCGGCCACATCTTCCTTCTCTCAAGAGAAGCCAGACATTTGAATTTGTACATGAAATCGCCCCATGTTTAGGTTTTGGAAACAAAGCTACCAGCTATCGATTTGCAGCCTGAGCTCTGGATGGAAAGCCCACCCCAGCAGTGGACGTGGGGCCTGCAGGGCGACCTCTGGGCGTCCTCAGGCACTGGGCTTTGATGACACCCTCAGCCCACACGACAATGTGTGAGAAGCAGCCCCACGAAACATCCGTGCATGAGATGTGTGACTCCTGCGGGGATCTGTCACGTCACTGTGTCCTTCTGACACTTTCAGGAGAAATTTCTCTCTGGGCCCAGTATCAGAAATGGCTGTGCTTCTCCTACCACACAGTGGGGGATTTATTTCAGGAACACTCTGACTAGGGCAAGTGAGGTGTTCTCCTCTCCACTGGAGACCAGGAGGCCTAAAGGCAAGTCTGTGGCCATCTCCAGCAAGGGCCTAGGGCCTCAGGATTTTGTGACCAGCAGGTCACAGCAAGAATATTATCTTGCTGCCATACGCTAATTAACACTCTGCTTTGAAATCCCCTTTAGACATAGTCAGGGTGTGAATGAATTCACTTGAATCAAAATCAAGGGGATATGGTTCTGGGGAAACTGCATCCATCATCCCTGTTCCATATCTAACTGTGCCACCCCAGGAGGGTCACTGATTGTCTCTGAGCTTCTCCCCTGATCTGCAAAATGGGCAGCTAACCTCCTGCTCTTCCAGCCTCCAAGGGGGTTGGCAGGGACTGAGGGAGGAGCTTGTGCAGAGGGGACAGGGTCTCAACAGATGTGTCTGTGGATGGAGTCTGGGCTCCAACAGGAGGGCTTCTAGGAAGAGGTGACACCTGGCCACGCCCTGGGTGCTTACCTCTGCTGAGCTCATTGTCAGCTAGACCACTGGTTCCCAAATACAGACCAGGACTTTGGTGACTGTCTTTCTTTGGAAGGATTATCTCTTTTTTTTTTTTTTTAAGTATAGTTGATTTACAATATTGTGTTAGTTTCAGGTGTACAGCAAAGTGATTCAGTTATACATATTTTTTTTCAGGTTATTTTCCATTACAGGCTATTACAAGGTATCGAATATTGTTCCCTGTGTTAGACAGTGAATCCTTGCTGCTTATCTACTGTATATATAGTAGTGTGTATCTGTTAACGGAAGGATTCTCTTTGATTCTGACATTCTATCCTTGCTTCCTACTCCCTAGGCTGGTGAGCGGGTCAACTTTTCCAAAGCGATGGCAAAGCTGGGGGCAGCTGCTGTTTTTAACTTCTTGGCAGGCGCGATGTTGGCACCTTTTACGAGAGTCCCCTAAGACTGCCTTTGGAAGTTTTATACCGGTGCAAAATCTTGCAGGGACTCTAAGTCCTTTTGGAGGCAGAGACCCCATGTTGCATGCTTATGTGCTGCCCGAGAGACAGACCCCAGATTCAGGGGAGAGGCTGAGCCCTGCCCGCCCACTGGACTTACAGACAGCTGGTACCGCACGTCCGAAGTCCACACCTCCTCGTCCCCCACCACGCATGGGATGGCTTCCGTCCGGCCCTTCAGCTCCTTCAAGGCCTGGGGAGAGGAGGAGAGGTCAGATGAGCACTTCCTTCGCCTCTACTTCCCGCCTAAAACACCGATGCAGGGCTTCCCTGGTGGCGCAGTGGTTGAGAGTCCGCCTGCCGATGCAGGGGACGTGGGTTCGTGCCCCGGTCCGGGAAGATCCCACATGCCGCGGAGCGGCTGGCCCCGTGAGCCATGGCCGCTGAGCCTGTGCGTCCGGAGCCTGTGCTCCGCAACGGGAGAGGCCACAACAGTGAGAGGCCCACATATGGCAAAAAAAAAAAAACAAAAAAAAACCGATGCAGAGTCTGCCAAGGCGGATGCCCAGGAAGGAATAGAAATGAGGAGGGTGCTGGGCGGGGTCTGTGGTCAGAGACGCTGTGATTGCTCCCCAGGGGCGGGGGCAGACTCGGCTCCCACACTGTCACTTCCTGTCCTGCAGGAAGGTAAGGCCAGTGTTGCCAGGTCTTCCCATTAGAGAAAAGATTTAAAAACCCGTGTTTGAAATTTATGTGAAATCTCACAATTTTATAACACTGGCAATTAACGGGAGAATTCTTTTTTTTTTCCTTTTCGGCCACACCTTGCGGCTTTGCGGCTTGTGGGATCTTAGTTCCCCGACCAGGGACTGAACACGCACCCTCATCAGTGAAGGCGCAGAGTCCTAACCACTGGACGGCCAGGGAATTCCCGGGAAAATGTGTTTAAGCATAAAATATCTGTGGACTTATGACCCCTGACCTGGCACCCCAAAGAGACCCAGGTTGCCACCCTGCTGCTCCCAGGTCCCCCACCCCCCTCCAGATGCACAGCTCTCCCCAGATTCCCAGTTTCCTCCCGTGGCTGGGAGCAGAGGCAGGAGGGCGTGGGTGGCTGTCGGCACGGAGAGGTATCGTGGGGGCTGCTGAAGGCCGTCTCTGCGCCAGGCCCTACACCACTGGGTGCCCCCCACCCTCCCATTACCTTCTGCAGTGCATCTCGCTCAGGGCTGCCCTGCGTGAATGCCAAGACGGGCTCATTGGCCACCTTCAGGGAGGAGACGTGCTTCCAACACAGCCTGGGGAGCGAGGGTGGGGAACAGAGGTGGACAGGTCAGCAGCGGCCACCACCAGCCCCAGCCCGTCTGTCTCCGACAGGGGGTCCTAGGTTGGCCCAGCATCTTGAAATCCAGGGCAACTATAGAACTGGGGGACGAGAACCAGCCTTGGGATCCAAAACCCAAGTTCAAGTCCAGACCCTGTCACTTTGCGTCCTCGGGCATGTGACCTGCCTCCCCTGAGCCTATTTCTCCACCTATCAAGTGAGAGTCATCTTAGAAACTCACATGGTTGCCTGAAGTTTTTTGTTTTCTTTTGTTTTGTTTTGTTTCCCAGCTGCACTGCACATCACATGGGGTCTTAGTTCTGCGACCAGGGGTTGAACCTGTGCCCCCTGCAATGGAGGCGCGGAGTCCTAACCACTGGACCGCCGGAGAAGTCCCTGGTTGCCTGAAGTTTAAGTTCATAGGTGCAAAACCACGGCTTGGTGTTTTGCACATAGAGAAGTCTTATTCTCTCTCTATTTCCCCACAATGCAGACTTTCTTCCAAACAGACCCGAGTTACTTCTTTCTCTCAGCAGGAAAGTCAGAGCATTCCAGAGCTCAGTCTCATCAGAATGTGAAACAGCTGAGACTCCCTTGGCACAAAGAGCTGAGCTCCGGGTGGGCAAGAGGGGCCGAGAGGCGGCCGTGAACTTGGAGGAGTACTCTGAGCTCGGTTCACAGACACAGGGAGAGCTGCTGTTGGGGTATGGGCTCTGATTCCTGGGTACTGAGCTCCAAGAGCTCCTTGTTCTGCAGACGCCATCCAATCTTAACCTGTATGACCTCACTGATTAGTGCCCACCAGCGGCCTCCACCCCTAATGTGTCTGGAGGTCCCAGGGTGGGAGGACAGGTGGGTAAGAGTCAGTCATTCCACTCACGGACGTAGAGAACAAACTTGTGGTTGCCAAGGGGGAGGGGGTTGAGGGAGGGATGTAGTGGGAGGTTGGGATTAGATGTGAGCTACCGTATGGATATACGGATAAACAATAGCAAGGTCCTACTGTAGAGCACAGGGAACTATATTCAATATCCTGTGATAAACCATAATGGAAAAGAATATTTAAGAAAAGAAAGAATATATACGTACAACTGAATCACTTTGCTGTACAGCAGAAATTAACACAACACTGTAAATCAGCAATACTTCAATTAAAAAATTTTTTTGGTAATGAAGAATTATTGTTCCCAAGTGGTCCCAAATAAGCCACACAGTGTTCTATTGTCTTAATACTGGTGAAAATGGTATATAAACAAAATAACATATACTTAAATGAAAAGAGTTGTAAATACAGCCTTAAAATTTTTCAAAAACAAAACAAAAGAGTCAGTCATTCCAGAGCTGGAGGAACCCCAGTGGTGGGACTTCCCCTCCAGGCCTCAGTTTCCCCATCTGTAAATGAGGACAACAGTGAGGACAGAGCCCGCCTAGGGCACAGGGGGCACATCAGATTTGATAACACCATCGTGGCATCCCAAGGGCCTCGCCAGTGGCACGGTGATAGAAATCAGGTAATTTTGACCCTATAAGTAAAAAGACTAGATCAAGATCAAGATAAACCTGGATTTGAATCCAGAAAAACCCAGATCTATCTCCCCCTGGTGTCAACACCCTACGGGCAGCACCCGTGGGTGGACGAGTCGGATAACTGGTCGCTGAAGTAGGGAGGACACACACCTGGGGGACCATAGGACCTCCAGAGATGAAGGTGTTGGAAAGAACCTGTCATAGGATTTGGGTCATAGAGGGGTAATTTGGGGAGGGTTAAGGAAGCTGGGGCTGGCTCTGGATCAGGAAGCTCGGCAATTCTACGGTGGGGTGAAAGAGTAGCAGTTCCTCACTTGGCGAGGGGGGGGATGCCTGGTACTTCGGGGGTGGCATGGTGACCTCTGTGCTTAGACAAAACTATAGAGGGCCTGTTCTGTCCACTTCATCATGGCCTCCGGTGACCTTGTCTGAGGCTGGGTTTCTGCGAGGTTGTTTATGCCCAAGAGATCCAAACACAATGGCTACGAGTACTGGGCACTTTTTTTTTCTTTCTCACTGAGACTGGGTCTGGGGGCTCCAAGACCCAGCCTGGGAGGCCAGGAGGAAGGACACAAAACCAGGGGCCATGAGGGCGGGTCCTTCATTGATTCTATAAGACGGGCACCTGCTCCGTCTCTGGAGACAACAGCGGTGACCAAGACAGCAGGGCCTGTGGTTGCCTGCAGCTGACCTCCAGTGGGGGACACGGGTAAGAAAGGAACACAGCGGTGACCAAGGGGACAGGAAAATGAGGAACGGGAAGGGCAGGGCTGCTTCAGCTGGGGTGGTCAGGGAGGGCCTCTCGGAGGAGACCACCTCCGCCAGAGACCTGAAGAAGGTCTGAAAAGAGCTGAAAGGAGCGTTCCAGACAGAGGGACAAGCAAGGGGAAAGGCCCAGAGCAGGCAGCATGAGTCAGGAAGAGCAGAAAGGGGCCTGTGCAGCGGAAGGGGAGGGAACAGATGGTGGGGGGGCGGGGCAGGGCCGGGTGCCCAGGAAGGCAAAGTGAGCCTGGGGGCTTTCTCCTGCCCCTCCCTCCAGCTCCACCCCAGCCCTACACACCACACCCATGGAAGCCAGCAAGCCTCAGGCCCCACCCTTCCCCAAACAGAGGAAGAAATGTGGGCTCCTTCACCCTCTGTGGAGCTGTGTGACCTTCAGCTGGATTCCCCGGTGTAACACGGAGACACCCATCTCCTGGGGTTATTCTGGAGATCTGAAGAAATAATAATGCAAAGCTACACGTATGCCCAAAACCTGAAAATCCACATGGCCCCCTTCCACTTACTGTGTGCGGTGGGGAAGAATGCAGAGGCCAGAAAAATGTCAGCGGCCACAGGTCTCAACAGCCCGGCAGGAAAGGGGAGGGTGGCGTCTACTCCTCCACCCCCCACCACCTGGAAGGTTCCAGATGCCTCTCTCAGGGCCTCAGTAGCAGCGCACCACCACAAAGCAGTGAATCAGATATCACCTGGTCCTCTTCAAGCCAGGAGAGAGCCGCTGCGTGCTGGGCTGGGAGCCAGAAGCGGGGCCACCCAAGCCCTCTCTTGACCCCAAGTCCTGGCGGGTGTGAAAAGCAAAGGCTCTGGAAGCAGACAGAGCCCGGACGGACCCCCACACCTGCTCGAGACCTCAGCACATTATTACAAACTCCGCAGGCCTCTGTTTCCTCACCTGAAGAATGGGTGACACCATGTTCCGCACAGGGTCACTGTAAGGATGACAAGCCTTGCCTCTCCTCACCGTTCCTGCTCTTAGGTTTTCCTAAGGAACTGTAAAGGTCTTCCAGAATGTTTACTCCACCAGGCCAGGCTTTCAAAGGCAAAATGGTTCCCAGACACCCCCGAGGATCAGGGGCTGGCCTGGGGGCTCAGCAAACACTGCTGGAATAAACGTAGCCCCGTGGCCCACCAGGGCAGAAGTTCAAAAGGTAGCAGCTACCAGCCCTCCTCTCCCTGTTCCCTCCCAAGCAACGTCAGAAGCAGAAATCCTACAGGTCTCCCCCGACCTTCCCCAGGGCAGAGGTCCACTGTGACCTCAGGATCACATGCCCCCATGGCTTTCTCTCTGCCTGGAAAGTCTCCAGGCCCCGGCCCCACTGTCCATCAGTCCGAACGTAGCTTAGGGAAAGAGACTAGTTCAAAGATCAGCCTGGGTCAACTAGAGCCAAAAGTAATCCAAGGATGCCTTTCTTTTTTTTTTTTTTTGGCTCATGTGCCCTTTGGGATAACATGAGCACCCTTCCACTGGCTCAGGGAAAGGCAGCATGAACCACTCACAGGACTTGGGGCCTCTACAAGGATCTGCGAGGCCCTTCTAGGCAGGACTGTATTCCCATTCAGTCAGTCAGTCAGCACATATCTATCCCTCATGGCATCTGAGCAGAGATAGCTCAGGTGAGGTCAAAGGGCTCACCCAAACCATGTGTTCATCGCACCTGGCAGGTGCTTGGCTCTGGGACACAGAGGTGAATCCAACCCAACCTTCTTAGGGCAGCTCTCAGCCCTCCCGCTTCAGGAAAGAAGCGTGAGGCAGAGTCTGAATTTGACTCAGTTTCCCCTAACAACCCGGGGTGCCCCTTCTGCTCACCTGGGGACTTCACGGCCTGGGCCTGAGACCCCAGCTGCCCCTCCCCACCCTCGGCAGGTACCAGGATCTGAGCTAAAAAGGCTGCAACACCAAAACATAGCCTGCAACCGGTGAAATTTAGAGGCTGCAAGCTCTGAAATTTACAAAGGGGAAAACTGAGGGGGCTGCTGCGAGGGGCTGAGCTGCCAGGGGTTGAGCTCCCAGGCCACCCCTCAGCCTCCACCCTGGTCCAAGGCACCATCAGCTTTTGCCTGGACAACTACAACAGTCATTCCGGCTCCACTGACTCCAAGCTCCTCTCAAAACTGCTGGAATAAACTTAGTCCTGCGTCCCACCCAGGGCAGAAGGTCAAAAGGTAGCAGCTACTGGTTTTCATAGTCTTAACATGAAAACATGATCAACACAGAGAGACAGAGGGTAAGTGCTCAGCTTGTAACTTAGTGGCTTCCCATTTTCTTCTACAATAAAGAATCAGAATCCTGGGACTTCCCTGGTGGTCCCGTGGTTAGGACCCCGCACTTTCACTGCAGGGGGCATAGGTTCAATCCCTGGTCGGGGAACTAAGATCCCGCATGCCACGTGGCGCGGCCAAAAAAAGAAAAGAATCAGAATCCTTACTGAGGCCTCCAGACTCATTTCCCATCACCCCTCATCCCCTCCCACCTCATCTGCTGCAATCCTGCCACCCTGGTCTCCCCACTCCACCCCACTCCCATCTCCCTTTGCAGCGGATACCAGCCTGCCCTGCCTGGATGGGACCCCTATCAGATCATCTCACAGGTGACAACCCTCATTACAGAGCTCTGATTGTCTGTGCTCCCACACTGCCCAGACCACAGTAAGCATATGAGAAATACCTTTAAAACAATTAACACACAAGTGGACACCAGGCCCCCGGGACGGACGGGACTCCCAGGCAATGTTCTTTTGCTGGATGCAGGTCCCCAGCGGCTGGGCTCAGGGCAGCCAAGGCCAAGGAGAGGACTAGAAAGGAAATTGCCTTTGCTTCATTGAGCTTCCAGGCTGTTATCTGGGACCTGATAAGACCAATCCTCCTTATCACTGAGATAAGGGACCAGTGATGGAGGTGAGCTGAGAGAAAGTACAGAGCCCAGGGCAGGGCCAGAAGGGAGGGGCCTGAAGCCCAGGATGAGCTGCCCTGGAAAACTTCAAAGAACTTTTCTGAAGCATTTACGGCATGCCTCTGGCATAGTGCTAAGTGATGACCGCATTGAATCCACCCTACAAATATATTACCCTGCAGACTCTTATTACCTCTATTGTACAGGGAGGAAGCTGAGGTTCAGAGATTAAGGGCTCATGGTCACAGCTGCTGGAGTGATGGTGCAGGATCTGAAGCCAGGTTCCCTCACTTAGGAGACACGCTTTGGCAGAAGCATGGGGAGCATCTCAGACACCTTTGGCCAGCTGATGGGACAGGTTCATCCTCCTAACCGCCCAGCTGGCACCTCCTCTCTTCCCAACGGAGCAAAGAGGCCACCCTGAGGTAGGGAGGGAAGCTCAGGGCTTTCACTGCATAACAATGCCTGCTAGTGGGGGAGGGGATCAAAATAATGCTTGATGCAACACATTACTTTTCTACGTGCTGGCCACTCTTCAGAGTGGTTTTCGCATATGAATTCGTTTATTCTCTAAGACAATTCCACTATTATCTTTCTTTTTCATGTGGGAACAAGAGGCAGCACAGAGAGGTCAAGCAACCTGCCCAGGGCCACACAGCTGCTAAGAGGTAGAGCCAGGATCCACCCCGGGCTGTCCTGTGGGCCATTCCAACAGCAACTGTCCAGCACCTGCTGCGTGCCGAACCAGGTGCTGGGCACCGGAAGCCAAGTTCCCCAGGGTCCGTGTGCTGGTGCCGACTGCTGCCTGAGTGGGGATTCTGACACCTTTAGAAGCAAGTATTATGATCATTGTAGGTTCTACTTATTCTTTTTTTTTTTTTTTTTTGCGGTACGCGGGCCTCTCCCTGTTGTGGCCTCTCCCGTTGCGGAGCACAGGCTCCGGACGCGCAGGCTCAGCGGCCATGGCTCACGGGCCCAGCCGCTCCGCGGCACGTGGGATCTTCCCGGACCGGGGCACGAACCCGTGTCCCCTGTATCGGCAGGCGGACTCTCAACCACTGCGCCACCAGGGAAGCCCTCTACTTATTCTTTTTTTTTTTTTTTGCGGTACGCGGGCCTCTCCCTGTTGTGGCCTCTCCCGTTGCGGAGCACAGGCTCCGGACGCGCAGGCTCAGCGGCCATGGCTCACGGGCCCAGCCGCTCCGCGGCACGTGGGATCTTCCCGGACCGGGGCACGAACCCGTGTCCCCTGTATCGGCAGGCGGACTCTCAACCACTGCGCCACCAGGGAAGCCCTCTACTTATTCTTTTTTTTTTTTTTTGCGGTACGCGGGCCTCTCCCTGTTGTGGCCTCTCCCGTTGCGGAGCACAGGCTCCGGACGCGCAGGCTCAGCGGCCATGGCTCACGGGCCCAGCCGCTCCGCGGCACGTGGGATCTTCCCGGACCGGGGCACGAACCCGTGTCCCCTGTATCGGCAGGCGGACTCTCAACCACTGCGCCACCAGGGAAGCCCCCCGGGGTTAGTTCTTTTATTTATTAAATTTATATATAAATGTGCATCTTGGCTCTTTCCAAAGAGAATTTGCAGAGGACACCCATGACAAAGTTAACGAAATAGAGAAAAGGGCAGGCAGGTCAGGGCCAAAGGAGACAAAAGGCAATCAATTGAGAGGTCTGGTGTTTACCAGCTTAAGGCCTTGGACAAGTTTTCCTTAACTTCCACAGGCCTCAGCTGTTTAATCCGTGAAGTGGGGATAGTAACACCCACATCATAGGCTGCTGAGGAGCTAAGTAACATCATCCACGTAAAAGGTAAATGGTAGCCCGTAGTGACCATCCCTGGGCCATCCGTAAAGGCCAGGTGTTTGTCATGACTGTCTCCCAGACTGGTTGTGATACATCTCTGTTGGCAAGTAAGGAATCACGTGATCGTTCTTTCATTCACCAAATGTTTGCTGAGGGTTACCAGGTGGCAGTCACAGTTCTAGGCCCTGGGGACATATAATAAGGTAGAGAAGTCCCAAGTGAAAAAGCAAGCTACAAAAATGGATTTGCAGGGGAGCCCATTCTTATGTTGTTTTTCTAAAGCAAATATATTCCTGGAATATTAAAAGGCTAGTAATCAAAGTGACAGCAGTGGTTACGTCTGTGTGGTGAGCTGCCGGGCGATTTTTTGTAACCCTTTTTTGCTTTATCTATACTTTGTACAATGGACACCTACTAATTCAATAAAAAGAAAATGTACAATCAAGAGTATGTTTAAAAATTGGTTGAGATTCCTGGCACTCCAGGCAGAAAGGGAAACACTACAGAACATCACCCATCCCAGTTCCCCAAGAGATGGTTTTTCTCAGCTTCATGTACAGGACACTGAGAGATATCACTAAAAACGTCCTAAAGCTGTTTCTCCATACATGCAGACACGGCATGCCACAGGAGTGTTCTAAATATCTGTCGACTAAATGAACAAGTGACCAAACACCACAACTGTTCTTCTAGAACCATGGCTCTCAACTAGGAGTGACTTTGCCCCCCAGGTGACATCTGGCAATGTCTGGAGACATTATTTTGTTGTCACGACTGGGGGATGCTCTGGCATCTGGTGGGCGGAGGCCAGGGATGCTGCTAAACATCCTGCAAGGCATAGGACAGCTCCCACAGCAAAGGATTATCAGACTCAAACGTTAATACTGCCGAGGTTGGAAACCCGGTCTGGGGCAGCGGGCCAGCTGCTGTATCTGAAGAAGTAACCTGAACTGGCAGATCTGGTTGCAAAACGCTTTCTCTGATTGCAAAATGCTTTTTCTCCACTCAGGAGGCTTTGTAATTAAGAGCATGAGTCTGGAGTCAGACTGACTGCGATTTTAGTCTCACATTTGTCTTAACAGGCAGATAAGTTTCCCATCTGTAAAATGGTAATAATACAGGGCTTATCTGCACAATCAGGCCTACGGTACTTGATTGCCTGACAACTATTGCTGTTATGAGCTTTTTTTTCAGAATAGGGATTTCTTTCTACCAGATATTAGAGGGAGTTTGTTTTTGTTTTTTAATGTTTAAGTCTTTCTTCCCCATTACACTGAAAATTCTTGGAAGGCTCCCATCCACGTGTAAATCCCCTGGGTACCCCCCTGTCCCCGCCGTAGCGTTTAGCAAAGCACGTGCACACGGTAGGTACTCAGTAAACAGGTGAATCTATGTGGCTTCCATCTAGGGTCTGAGAGGGATGGTCTCAGAGTGCAGGGAGAGGCCTGCAAATGGGACCACGCTGAGGGTGTAGTGAGCATGGCCCCCGTCCTCCGTTTGGAAAAAGAGCCCTTCCTGTCCACGTCCTCTTCCCTGTCCCACTCCCCCACAGAGAATACACAGCGGCGCTGGGACTCATCCGTGCCCAGGGCACCCCTGCACCATCCCTTAGGACACTGATTAACTCAGAAAGGGCATAGCTCAGCAGGCGAGACGTAACTGGTGAGTCCTAGAGGTCAGGCAAACACTGGGGGCAGGGGCTGCCCAGCTCTGAAAGGGAGATGGACAGAAACACGGGTCCATAGGGGTGCAGCCTCACCAGACTGTGAGCCCCTCTGGGGCAGGATCTGTGTGCTACCTACCTTCTCCACCAAGCCCAGAGGCAGAAAGGGGCTCTGAGAACATTTGTCGCTGAGTGGGCAAGGGTCCAGGAACCCAACTCCACAGTGCGGGGGTTTGCAAATCTGGGTTTGCAGGGCAGCTCCGCTCTGAAACTGCACCTTGGTTTCTTCATCTGTAATTTGGAATAACAGCTACCCCCAGGAGAAGTTTAAATAAGAGTGATAATGATGGTCATGATTAATAGTAACTGGGCACTGCCTATGTGCCAGGCGCTGTTCAATGCACTTTACATGTAGCAACTTATTTATTAATCATCAAATAAGGCACATACCCCAAGTGCGCAGCACAGGTTTGGCACGTTCTACGCACTCCATAAGTATTATTATTCCACCTATCAGAAGAAAGGGGTCCTATTCTCTGCCCAACACAACTTTTAAAAAGGGGAAGGAGAAAAGAGAGAAATAGAAATGCCGGTAGACAGAAGAGAGGGAAGACCCAGGGAGGGTCCTGAATGTGAGACCGAGGGTGGGGAGGTGAGAAGCGGGGTGTGCTAAAAATAGAGGTGCCCTGGGAGGAAGGCACTGCACTCCGGCGGTGGGCAAATTTCGAAGATCCAGCACCAGAAGAAGGAGAAGTGATTAAGCGGCTACTTTCTAAGCGTGGGAGCCAACAGGGCACTGAGGCACCCCCACCCCGCAGCAGGATTCGGGAAGGGGGTCCCCCTAGCTGAAGGAAGAACTTTGGGAGACGAGGGTATAGCAATGGGAGGAAGGCCTGCGTGGGGGTCGGGCGGCATCAGAGGAAGTGACTCCCGGCGGAGGGGAGCCCCTAGGAAACCCGGCGAGGGTCTGGCAGGGAGGGAGTCCGGCTCGGGGGCGAGGGAGCGCCCAACGACTCCCGGGACCCCGGGGCAGCAGGCGCCGCGAGGGGCCTCCCCAGGCCTGGTACTCACTCACCCGGCAGCCCTCCACGGGCGAGCCAGCAGGGCGCGGCGGAGCGCGGGCGGCGACTGCAGGAGCAGCATCTTGAGCTTTCGACACTGCTGTTGGCTGGACCGTTCGCCCCCTGAGCGGCTCCACAGCGCTGCCCCACAGCGCTGCCCCGCCCTGAGCGCACCACCTCGGCTGGCGGGGGGAACGTGTCACCCCATCCGTCCTCCAAGCCAGGCTCAACCGAAACGCCTCTGTATTTACCTTCTGCTAATAAAATAATTCCCTTTTTAGGGCATGATAAAGGACGTTATGTGACATAGGGCAAAATTGCCCGAAAGAGAAGCCTTGAAATGTACACACTTCCCCCTCCTCTCTTTATGGTATGACCCAGTCGCCCTCCAAAGGGGGCCGAGGGCAAAAGGGAGTGAGCTCCATCGACCAATCAGAATGATACATGGAAGCTCCTGGACCAATCAGAGGGGCGGTCATGTAGCAGTCTCCTTAGGCCGGGATAGAGGGGCTGAAGCAGCCAATAAGAGAGCGGGAATGGGGCACGTGTGAGGCGGCGCGGAAGGACAGCGGGTCTGCCAGTCAGGCACAGCTAGAGTCCCAGCCCTACCACTCTCGCTGTCCTCGGCCAGTGGCTGCTAGAGTATTCGACCGTGCAGGGCTGCATAGCGGCCAAACCCCCAACCTCAACTCGGGGGCTGCAGCCCCTGGAATGAGCCTGCTGCCCCTGGCTCTAGCCTCCTGGTTGGGACTCAGCCGCCCTCCACCTCCCGGCCTGGCGCGGGGCCACCCAGCTTCCTGAGGCCTAGCGCTTAGATAAATCAGCCTGTTTCTTTGCAGGTTACGATCGATAAAAGATAAAACCGGAGCCAGTCTATGCTCAGGCTTTCCTTCAAAGCCTATGGACGCGGAACCAGTTGCTCCTGTGCTTTATTTTTGCGCCCCGCACCAAAATTTGAATTTTCGGGGAAGTTTTCTGCCTGATGAACACGTGAACGTTATTTAAAACTCGGTTTCTGAAGTCTTCCAGAGGATGGAATCTTAGGGACCCATTCGATTCCTAAAGTCCTGTTACAGCTTTTCTAACGCTCGCTTCTAATATATCTGTTTATATTTCCTCTAGCAGCGTGTACCGAGAACTTGCTTAGGAGTCAGAGTTCAGTTGCTGATCGTGGTTTCTCCCTATGACAAGGGCGAAATACGTAATTCTTTCTGGGCTTCAGTTTCCAAGTCTATAAAGTGGGGATAATAATACCCACCTTAGAACGCCCTCATTATTTCACGCTACTCCTTTCTCCAGGAGGGCACACTCTTCAAGGCACTTTGGAGAATTTAAACAGAACGGGGAGTGGGAAAGGAAACTACAGTCGTCTCTCGGTCTTGGTGGGGCCTTGGTTCCAGGAGCCCCCGCAGATACCAAATCCACGATGCTCAAGTCTCTTAAATAAGATGGCACCGTACGGTCAGCCTTCCCTATCCAAGGATGAGAAACTTGCAGGTTCGGAGAGCCATTTGTACGTTAAGCACAAGTCTTAGAGATGGTAAAAAGTTAATTGGAATCGGCAGTGGCTGTTTTTCTTCATCCTTGAAGAAAACCCTAGTCATGGGCCCAGTTCACACAGGTCAATGTCTCCCTGAATTCAGCCATGAACAGAAAGAAACTAGAATATTGGACAGTGTCAAATCCAGAGCCTAGGAGGTAGCCTTTCAAGGGCACTGTGAGGAGGTTTATGAAATGGGGTCGATGATTAACAGGACCTCAACTCCAAACCAGGCTATGCCAGTTATTCAGTCTGTGATCTCTCTGGCTCTCTTCCCCTTCTGTAAAATATGTATAATAATTTCTGCTTTAACTACCTCCGAAGATTGTATTGTGAGATGCAAATATAACAGGTGATGTGAAACTTCCCTATTTGATCACTAATCAGCTAATTACTTTAGTGGTTATGTGGCCCACCATCCTCTTGCTCCTCCCCATCACCTCTTTATCCTTAATTTTTTTCATCCTTAATTAAAAAAAAAAAAGGCACCATCAATTCTAAGACATTTCACTTTATTTAAAAGAAGCCAATATACAGGATATAAAGGGCATGATATATACAACAGTACAGTAAACAGGTTGGTTTCCGGTAGGATCAGTAGTCTTTCAATGAATATAAACCCCCCCTTCCCCTTGACGCTAGACCCAGCTGGCAGACAAACAGCAACAGTGGGGTAGGATGGGACCTCAGGATAGAAAGTCTCCCTGGATGGGGCTAAAAATCAGGTAGATGCTAAAATGTCCACGAAGGGGTCTGTGGGTGGGTTTGCCTTTGCCTCATCTCTTTGAAGGCTTGGCAGAGGGAATGGTGAGGGATTTAGCCTGAGACTAACAAGCAGCCCACCCTGAGCCTGGAAATCTTCCACTCGTGGAAAATTCCCTTCCAGAGAGAATCTGCCTTTACCGACACCCACCTGGCTGCTTCCAGACTCCCCACTCTAGGAGAGTGCCCTCTAGAACCAGAGCTTAGTGTCTCAAGGTGGAGGACCCAGGAAGCTCCCAGCACCCTAGTTCCTCATCCAGGTCCCTGGAAGAGCACAGCAAGGACGACATCCCAGGCCTTGGCCTGGGGTTGGCACAGCCAGGGCTGGGCTGTAGGCATCTCATGGCATTTGCACTCCTGCTCAGGCTGCCTGACAACCTTGGACTCACTGAGGCCCGGGCCCCAAGGAAGCTGTGGGCTCCGTGAACCAACAGCCCATTGCCACCCACACCCTACTGCTTCTCAGCTCTCTCCAAATACAGCTGACTTGGCAATGGATCTTGGCAGACCAGAGTTTGAGCAACTAATCGGAGCCCACCTTCTGAAGCAGAGCTTGTCCCCTACCTAGTGCCCCCCTTCCCTCCCACCACCCACCTCCGTTCTGAATTCCCCACTGCCCACCCACTCCCACAAGTGCCCAGCCCCCTGGACTTGCAAGGACCAAGGAGCTGGGGGATCAAGGGACAAGGAAATGAGGTGAGGGGTGACCTACACTCTGCTGAAGCCGCTCGTGGGTGTGGATGAGTAGGTGGTGATGATGCGGAGACAGGTGAGGGGTACTGATTATATTAAATCCAGCAGCAACATGCATCTTGTCCACAGAAAAATGCTGGGCTACCATAACTGCCTACCCTATATTTAAAAAAAAACTTTCATAAAAATAGATGAGTCTCTTCCTTTATAAATAGATTACATTTAGCTTAAGTTACACCTTATATGATCCCCTGCCCCACACCCTCTCCCCCATCCCAAGCCAAAGTGGTCTGATTCTCCACAGGTCATATGAGCTACATCCACAGAGCTAAATCCATGATGGACAGGCCCGTCAGACACCTCTAGACATACTGCCACAAGAAAACAAAATGTGTTTACTTGCCAATCATTTTTTTCCCTGTTCAGAGTCTCAGAGAAGTGTGTGTGTGTGTGTGTGTGCGCTCCACAACCAGGGAGCCCAAAGGAAGCTACTCTCCCTGTCCCTCCCCAATCCTCTCTTTTTATAAAACCCCCCAAAATAGGAGAGTGAGAGAGGGCAGCACAGGAGAGTCCATCTGAGACCAATTCTAAAATACCAATGTCAATATGACACTGGGCTGAGAAATAGAAAACCAAAATTACGTATTTACATCTTTACAAAGGATGGACCAGTTCATCCCAACTGGACCTGGTGCTGCCCCAGCGAGCATTGGGGTCTTTCTCGGCAAGCTGTGGGCCCATGGCAAGGGTACAAGCGGGGCCCACTGGCAACTAACTCAAAAAAGAACTTGGTGGGGAGGGAGGCAGCCAGGCCAAAACCAGGATCGCACCCTGAAGGCAGGTCACTAACACTCTTGTTGTCCCCCCATCCACCAGCCCCAAGTCCTTGCTCCCCAGAGAGAACAGCTATTGAAAACCAGCAAGATGGATCTTTCTGGCCAGCATCTGACTCTGGCTCCTGCCATTTCCATACTCCCCAGATAAATTCAGAGTACGCTAGTCCCCAAAGACAAATATCCTATGTATCCAAGGGGGAAAGCAAAAATAATACCATTGGACAGCAATCACCATGGTAACCTCAGTTACCCCCCAATGCTTACATTGTTGCCTAACTGTCTTAACTCTAAAGATAGGTCTGTCACCCTCCCACCACCTTGAGGAAAAACCCGGGGCAGGCCTCCACTCTGCCTACCTGTCCATGGAATTCAATGCCTCCCTCAACCTGGGCAGAGGAGGCCTGAGAGGCAGCCAGTTTCCCAGCCTCCCAGAAACGGAAAATCTTTTCAGCAGCTGAGGTCCAAGCCCAACTGGCTCTGATAACCTTTGGTTAAACTAAAACTAAAACAATAATGACAATAATAATGTGATATGTTTGAACCCTGTAACCTTGAGAACAAGTGTCAGTGAGGAGGAGGAGAAGGGGTGATCTCTCCTCCGAAACCTCGTCCCTCCACGTACCCGACAAGGGGCTATTTGGCTAATGAGAGATTCTGGGAATGGAAGACTTTCAGCCAGACTTTCACAGGCAAAGAGCAGGAGGTTCCTCCACAACAACAACAACAAAAAAGGAAAAAACTCACAATAAAGGCCACCAAGTTCTGATAAATAAAATTACACACAATCACTAACAATCTCCTCTCTCTCCATAGATATATATTTATATAATATGAATATTATGTACAATGACTTTAAGACTGAAAAACAGGTGGGGGAAAACGGAAGAGAGGGGAGGTCCTTACAGACCACTGGTACCCTGGGAGAGAAAAGACAGGGGGCCTGATCTACACAAGGCCAGATTTCCCCCTCTGCCTGCAGACACAAGCAGTGGGTAGCAAGGAGCTCTGGTCCTTGGGCACATTTTGCTCCTCTGACCTCCAGGGGGAGCTCCCGGGCCAACAAAAACAAAAATCAGCAATCACACCCACAGTAGTGGGTCCAAAGAGAAATTTAAAAAACGAGCAAAGCTGGCTCTGCTGGCTCCAAGCTGAGATCTGGGGGTGGCCGCCACACAGTGCCCTGTGACTCAGGCCCTCTCAAGTCTGGGGAGATATGGCTCAGCTGAACTCCCCAGCTGGTCAATCAGTGAATTATGGAAAAAGGTGAGCTTATGTCCATGAGCAGAACAAGGACCGCTCTCACTCGAGCTCCTCCTCTCACCACCTCCTCTCCGCCAGCAGGCCCCGCTAGCTCCCTCCCCTTCCCTTCCCAATGCCTGCCAGTGGCCAAAGAGTGGGCCACTGCGGCACCGTGGAGAAGCAAGATGGCGGCGGACGGTACCGACCCAGCTCCGAGGTGGAGGGGGTAGATACCAGGCCTGGCCCCCTCCAGACTTTCTCACAGAGAAATTACAGATCGATAACCCCTTACTGTTGGCTGGGAAAAACATCAAGTCATCAGGGCAATAAAAGACCCGCTCCCCAACCCCAACCCACAGAGGTCCCAAGAAAGCAAGCAGTCAGGTGGCCGAGGGCCTTACGGGGCCCAGGCCTCGCTAACGACCTTGACCAAACTCCCTCCCGAGTCAGTGCTCACCCCCAGAGGTTGCGAGAGAGATCGCCCTAGCTTCCTCCCTCCCAGCTCCAGGGGAAAACCAGGGATCTAGGAGAGGGCCTACCTTCCACAATGGTATAAGGCAAGCTGCTTTTTTTGTTTTGTTTTGTTTTTTGCATAGTAGTTTAAACACAGTGAGGTTCCGCCTTCCCCCACAGTGCCTTGTCCCTCTGCTTTGCCACTCGATCCAGAAAGAAAAGAAAAATTTGTCTTCCCTCCCTCCTTCCATCTTTTCTCTCTTTCAGCTCCCAGGCCTGGAGAGCTCGCAAAGGCCAACAGCTCCTTCTTGGGGGGAGGTGGGCCATCCCAAGTCCAACTCCAGCAGAGGAGGGAGGGCAGAGCTTATGGCCAATCAGAGGAGCCGGTGGGAGGGTAGAAAACGGCATTGTACCACTC
>NW_020173679.1:1667904-1676009 GCF_003031525.2 Neophocaena asiaeorientalis asiaeorientalis | reverse complement strand
TTTGTATAAAAACACCTGCTAGGAATAATTCTTTGGAGCTCAAAGTGGCTCAGCTTAAGGGAAAAGGCACAGTTAACACTGCATCGTCCGGACAGAAGTCTGTATCTGTAATGTGGAGAACAATAGAAATTGACAGCACCATTCCTTGGGTGGGTGGATGGAGAAGGGGCACTGGTTGGTGGTGGGCGGAAGGAAGGAAGGAAGCAGCGGTCCCTTGGGGCCTCCAGAGAAGGGAGGGCATAGGAAGTCTGGCGTGGCGAGGGCCGGAGCCCCACTTCCTGGCCCCGTGGGGAGAGGCGGGCAGAGGCCCCATCACCAAGACCACCAGGCACGGGCTGGGGGACCTCAGTCATCAGCTGACCATGGGCTCCACATCCGCCTCCCGCTCAAACTCATCCTGGATCTCGTCTGTACTTCCTGAGTCGCTGCTGGCCATGGAGCTAGGCGACGGTGAATTCCTGGAAGGCACAAGAGAATGGGGGACATCAGAGGGCAGCCTGAGGACCTCTGAAGGGATTCAAAGAGCTGGAAAGATGGAGCAGCCATTCCCAGAAAACCTAGCCTCAGAGGGGGATCCTGCCCCGAGGCCCGCCCTTGCACCACTTGCCTTAGAATCTTCAAAGCCCAGGAGCTGAACATGGCTATAGAGACCTATTGGGACGCCCTGCACCCGCCTCTGTAATTGCTTGGTCCTGAGAGCTCCTTGGGAGCAGAAACCACGGGTCAAGCTCAGTTTTTACACTCCCATCACCTAACACATGTCTGGACAATTAACTCAGAGCCCAAAGGGAGAACACATAGGACAGTGGTTAATAGCACTGGTTTTGAATCCTCACTCTATCACTGCTGAGCTGGGGGGCCTGGCGCAAGCTATTTTCCCTGCCTACGGGGCGCTCCTCCATCCCAACAATGGAAATAACAACAGTGGCTTCTGGGAATCAATGAGCTAAAGGTGACATGCTAATAAGCCCAGGGCCACACACACACACACACACACACACACACGCGCGCGCGCGCGCAACCTCCCCCTGCCTCTCCCTCTCTTACAGCCCAAACAACGGCCTGCAAGAATATCGTCATGATAAGAGAACAATTATAATTAATATATCTGTGCTTGATGCCAAGCATTTTATGTGTATTATCTCATTTTATTATTAGCACGTCTGTCTTCCCCGAAAGGCTGCGTGTTCCTTGAGGGCAGGGGCTCTGTCTTGGTTCTGGTGTCCCCCAGCAAATAAAAGAGGCCCGATGCATGTCAGTCTCCCGGGGACAGACCCACATGGCCTCGGGTTGGAAGACGGGAAAGGAAGGAAAATGGCTTCCTAAGGACACATGTGAGCCCCGGCCACCACCTCCACCCCCCAGCTCAGCAGGAAGTGGGGCGTGGGCTCCAGGAGGGCCAGGGCTGCGAATGTTCTGCTCATCACTGTATCCCCATGGCTTTGCACAGAGCCAGCCTTCAACTAGCTGTTGAATCAATGGGGGCAGGGTTGCTGTGAGTGGTCACGTGAGATTAGATGTGTGAGGCGTTAACACATAGTAGGAGGCTAACAGTCATCGGATGCACGGACAGGCGGATGGACGGCTGGACCAACGGCCTGGGCAGGTGAAACCACCAGGCTGTAAGTTGCAGCCCCACAAATCCCGCCACCCAGCCCAAGGATATGCCACCACTGCACTGCCAGGGAGGACAAGGCCAGGTACCTGTCTGCAGAGCCTTTGATGAGCCGGCGACAGGTCTCCATCTGCACGTCCAGGCCCCGCTTCATGCTGCACATCTCCATGTACTCATGCAAGTGTCGGTTCATGTCGCTCTTGGCCGTGGCCAGCTCCAGCTGAGAGGAACCAACATGGCATAAAGGGGAGGCCAAGTCATCCTCCCTCATAGCAGACCACTCAGCAACCTCCCGTCCTCAGTGGTGGTGGCAGCATCGGGGCCACCCCAGGACACCACGCCCTCAGGGCCCTCCCTCTGCCCTCTGCTCTCTACATACTGGCGCAGGGCCCCTAGAACCACTCCTGGTGGAAGGTGAATGGTTGCTTGGCAACCACTGGGGCAGCCCTAGCAACTCCACCCTGTCCAGCATCCCTGCAGTCCTTTCTGTGGACTGGATTAGAAAAGTCCTGAAGTCTCTCGTGTTTCTGACCCTTCTCCTCTACCAAGTGATACATCCCCCAGGAAAGGAGCTGGCCTTCTCTTTCTCCAGCGTGACAACAGCAGTGACTCTCACTGACAGATGTGGCCCAGCACACAGGCTCCAGAGCTGGGAGAACTGGGCTTACAGGCTGCTTCCTGGCTGGGGGGCCTTGGGCAAGTCACTTGGTCTCTTTTAACCTCAACTCCTCCTCTGTAAAATGGGGCACACAGTACCTACTGCATAGCGTGGAGGCACCCAGGTCCCTCTAGGTACATACATAAGGTATGCAGATACCAGGGAGGGTGTATTTTTAAAGGGCTGAGTGCCCAGTGTCGCTTGATGTCACTCAAATGTCAGTTCTCATTATTTTGAGATCATCATCTCAGTCAATAACCTAAAAAAAAAACCTCTCTGGGGCCAACATGGATCACCACCCCCATTTCACAGATTAGGAAACTGAGGCCCTAAGAGGGGTGTGACTTGCCCAACACTAGGCAGGGAATCAGCAGATGTCCTGACTTCCGATCCTGCATCTGCGTCGCTCTCCCAGCCCCTGTCCACACGGGCACCTAATCACCGTGAGTCTCGGGGGTCACAACCGGGTGATGTGAACAAGCTAACGCCTCACCTCGATCTGGCCTATGGTCTCCTGGTACTCCTTGTCTCTCGTCTTGAAGAAGGATTCAGTCTCATGGATCAAGTTGCCCAGGTTTTCCTCTTGCTGGGGAAACAGAAAAGAGGGGACAACTCAGCTGGGTGGTAAGGGCTGCAGGGTAAGAGTGGGGGATGCGGGATCGTGGAAAGGAAGTGCTCCCAATGCCTACCTCCCAGCCTCTAAGAAGCCATGCCCGGCTCACCTCGCCCTGCAGGTCAATGCTCGGATTGCAGTTAGTGAAGTCCTCCCAGAGCAGAAGTGTGTCTTCGTTCTCCTCCCACGTCAGGCTGTCACAGTCATCGTCGAAATCAAAGGTCTCCCGCCTGTTGGGGGGGGGACACAGGAGGGCATGAGTGAACAGAGCCAGGCTCCAGGGGCCTGGACAGGGGAGAGCAAGGGACACTGCCCTGATGATTGGGCTCCTGCCAGGTGGCCATCCAAAAAGGCAGGGGTGGTGGCCAAAGGGGACGCATGCCTTCTCCTTGGAGTTTAACTCTTTTCAAATGCAGAGTGTATTTACATATTATTTATACAATTTAAAATGTACATTCCTAAAGATGCCAGGCTTTCATTAATGGAGACTAAAGATATTTTCCTCCCAAGTCCAATTTTGTTGACTGTTTTCCTTTCATTTAATAACTCATTCCTGGAGCCCCTGCTATGCCTCAGGTGATTCACATAACCTTTTCTGCAACTTGGAAAGGTGGGTATTATTTATTATTCCCATTTTACAGATGAGGAAACTGCAGCTCAGAAAGAATAATTCACTTGTCCAAAGCCACACTAAGCTAGGCTGTACCAGAAACTAGGGCTGATAAGAAAGAACAAAATAATGCCATTTGTAGCAACATGGATGGACCTAGAGATTGCCATACCGAGTGAAGTAAGTCAGAGAAAGACAAATATCCTGTGATATCGCTTATATGTGGAATCTAAAAAAGGTACAAATGGACTTATCTACAAAAGAGAAATAGAGTCACAGATGTAGAAAACAAACTATGGTTACCAGGGGGTAAGGGAGGGAGAGATAAATTGGAAGATTGGGACTGACATATACACACTACTATATATAAAATAGATAATTAATAAGAACCTACTGTATAGCACAGGGAACTCTACTCAATACTTCGTAATGGCCTACATGGGAAAAGAATCTAAAAGAGTGGATATATGTATAACAGATTCACTTTGCTGTGTACCCGAAACTAACACAACATTGTAAATCAACTATACTCTGATAAAAATTAAAAAAAAAAAAAAAGAACCTAGGGCTGAAAGCCAGATCTTTCTGTTTCCTACAGCTTTTTCCTGCCCATCAAAACATCACCAAGCACCTATTATGTGCTGGGCACGGGACAGGCCACCATGCATGTATTAAAATGCAATTCGTTCCATCCTCACAACAGTCCTTTGAGGTGAGCATGACTGTCAGTCCCATTTTACAGGTAAGGAAATTGAGGCTCAGAGGGATTAGGTGGACTTCTAGAATAATACATGCTGGAAATCAGACTTGAATGCAAAGCCTGAGCGATTTCTGGCCTTCCCTATTCACTAGAACTGGAAGTAGGGTGATGGACCATACAGGTGGGCCTGGGACTGAAGGGGTTCTGGAGGTGTACTGGTTACCCCAACTGGAGGGGACTGTAAAAATCATTCAGCCCAATATGCCCATTATCCAGATGGGAAGGCTGAGGCCTGCAGGAGTTAAATTGCTTGACCCGGTGAATCAGCTGCAGAGGAAGATGTGGGTCCCAAGTCCTGATTCCCATCCCAGGGCTCTCCCCACTGCCTACGCTCACTCCTTCAACTACTTTCTGGATCCTACAGGGCACTGCTCCCAACCTGCTGACAATGGACCAGGCTGGAGCCACCGGGCAGAGCCCAAGAGCACCCCTGGGAGCCAGGTTCCCCACCAAGAAGCGGTTCCTGCGGGAGCCTGCAGGTGGCTCCCTGCATCCAAGGACCAGAGCTGGGGCAGGGCTGCAGGGTGAGGCGCTGCCCACACCCCGCCCCCCACAGCAAGACAGCTCAGGGCGAGCCCCTGGGTCAAGCGTCGTCGTCGACCCATCGCCACCTCACATACTAGACTGCTGACCTCACTTCCTTCCCAGCAGCTGGGACAAGAAGGAAACCCCAGCTGAGTAATGGGGAACTAGAAAGGATAGGAAGCTGCCTGCACAAGAGAAAGGGCTGGGAAGAGACGCCCCCCCTCCCCCCAGATCTGGAGGGCAGGGCTGAGCAGGAAGGCTGGCCGCTGGTGCAGAGAAAGTAGCAAATTTCTCCCCTTCTCCTGGGCCTGAAGCCCAAGCAACTGATTTTGATCAAAACAAAACAGCCCTGACACGGGTGCATTATTCAAGGAGTTCAGAGGAGCTGGCCCGGGGCAGTGGGGGCTCTAGCTTGGGTCTCAGCCCGTGGAGATGTCAGCGGGAGGGGGCCAGGGCCCTGCCCTGGTGCCTTCTGCGTGGCCTTAGCTAGAACTACAAGGGTGGAGGGGTGATCAGAGGTTGGCTTTTTTTTTTTTTTTTTGAACTAGGCAACTTTACAACCAGATCAACCTAATTGGATACTGAACCCAGTTCAGACCTGTCAACGCTCAGGTGCCCATTTTAGCAGCAATGGAAAGAATGCTCTTTCATACACCTGGGAGCACAGCTTTTTAGCTCACGCCACTTCCTGGGCAGTCTCTGGATTCCTGGTGACTTTATGAAAACCAGGGACAACACTTTCTTCAAAGCAGCCCTTTAATTCAACCAAGTGAACCCAGCCTGGGTCTCTGGGGCATACAACCATGCCCTACACTCAGAAATGCCCACAGCAACGTTCAGAAAGCCTAGACCCGACCAAGGGTTCTCTTCCAAAGCCCCTCTCATCAGCGAAAGATGAGACTGTGAGAACTGGGTGTGGGGGGAGATGGTGAAGATGAACCGAGAGTCTAGGAATCTCCTTGTCACCCTCGAAACAGCAAAGCCCCGAACACAGCCCCATCTCCAGGTTGTTTCAAGGGAACAGCGAGTATAGGTAAGTGCTGGGCAAACCCATCCCACCCAGGTCCGGTTCCCGTCTTCCTGACAAGTCACCAGGGTGGGGACGGTGTGGCAAGGAAACAGAAGAGGAAATCTCTTGTGAGCACGGAGACAGTGCTGGACCGGGAGTCAGGGGCCCGGCTCTGTCCCGACTTGCCCAGCCCTCTCTGAGCCTCATCTGTACAATGAAGGGGCTGGGCAGAGTGATCTCGGGACTCTACCGTGCTAGGCCAGCCCCCAGCATTGCAGGAAGCGTTAGGCGGGGCCTGTGCCCCTGGCTTTGGAAATGAGTATGATGGCAGGAGCGCCTGCTGACAGGAGGTGCCCTCCTGGAGGGGCCTGGAAGGTCGGTGATGGCTCATCAGAGGCAAGCACTCGAATCCAGCCAGCCCCGCTGCTGGAAGCTCAGGACTCCAGAGAACGGACATCAGGCCAGAAAGTGTGCTGGGGCCCTGAGACTCAGACGCAAGGGGTGCGGGAGGTAGGGGTGGGGAGGGAGGACTCCAGTCCTGGGCAAAAGCTGAGTTCCCAGGGCTCAGGGGAGAGAGCAGGCAAGAGCAGGCCAGTGGGGCAGGGGGAAAGGTGGACGTCAGAGACCCAGTCCCAGCCTGCTCTCTGACTCAAGGCCCTTAGGTGAGTCAGCCAATGCCCACAGCTGCACCCCTACCCTCCCCAAGCCCACACCGGGATACTCTACGGATTAGAGCCAAAGATGGATCAGGATTGCAAGTATAGCACTGCGTACACCAAGGCTACGATGCATCCCTGCCCCGGATGACTGTGCGCAGCCAGGTTCTAGTAAGTCAGCTGTCCACAGGGGTGGGAGAGGGCTGCCCAGACTGGTAGCCCCTGACAATTTCCCATCGCGGCAAATGTTAAGCTACTAATATGCCATCGCTAAACCTGGAGTGGGCAGACATGCATACAATCAGCTTTTACAAGCTGGTACAAGCCAGCTCCAGCCCACCACTGACCACACCCAGCCCAACTCTGCCACTAACCCGGGCAGCAGCTCATCCCAAGGGAAAAAAAAAATTGTAATTCTGTATGGTGATGGATGTTAACTAGACTTATTGTGGTGAGCATTTTACAACATACAGAAGTACCAAAACATGATGTTGCATATATGAAACTAACAGAATGTTACACGTCGGTCCTATTATCTCAGTTAAAAAAAAAAAAGAACTGCCCACAAATGTGACCACCGTTACCAATTTGACCCTTTCTGAAAACGTGAAACTCCGAATCCGAATTCTTTCAGAGCACCGTGCTGGCCAAAGAAAACATCTGCCGGCTACTTCCGGCCCAGGTCACCGGTTTGCCACCCCTGCCCTGCCCAACCTGGGGAAACGGAGAGGAGGCCCCAGGCAGCAGGGATACTCACAGCTGGTTAAACATGCGTTTCATCTCGTCTGTGATGTTCATGGAGCCGACCTCGTCATCCGAGAACCGGTTCACCTCCCCGTCCTGCTCAGAGATGTCATCATCCGAAGCCACCTTACGCTCCTTCTTTTTGGGGACCACCTGACCCGGAAAGGAAAAGACCAAGGTCACTGGGAGGCTCTGCGGGGATGGAGGGCGGGGTGGACTGGGAAGGGAGCCGGCGTCCCATAGGATGGATGGAGCATGGCTGGTGCAGCCACTGCTTGATGCCGGGTCCTCTAAGAAGCAGGCAGCGTTCGCAGGAAGCGTGAGGTGGGGAGACATGCAGGATGGAGGGGCAGATGGCCTGGACCCTTCCCTGCCCTGGGAGGCCTGGTGGTTGGGCTAGCTCAGCTCACCCCTTCACCAGAGAGGCAGCCCCATCATTTGGGGTGAAGAGCAGGCCAGACTGGGGCACTGAGTCGCCTGGTATGTGTCAGAGGCAGCCAGAGAGACAGAGAACCCCTTACAGAGGCGCAGATGGCTCCACGCTTCCCAGAGCCCTCCTGTTCACATGCAGAGTTGACAGGCAGGCAGCCCCAGGTTCAACAAGCTCCCTCCACTCCAAGCAGACAAGACACGACAAACCAGACGAAGGCTGAAATGGTCCCTTGCTTCCCCGCAAAGGGGCAGCAAGAAGGCACGAGGTGGACAATGGGCCCCAGGGAAGCCCAGACCTCACCCCACTACATCCAAAGTCACATACTTAAAGCGACAACACGCCATACTGCCCTGGGCTCAAGCAAAAGCCAAACCACAACCCAAAACTCAAGCAGCAGCCTTCAGAGAATGACGCACGCCCTTTGGGCAGCTGGACCAGCCCCCAAGCCCTCCCTGGAGGACATTTGCCAGTGCTAACCCATC
>NW_020173679.1:1631714-1667836 GCF_003031525.2 Neophocaena asiaeorientalis asiaeorientalis | reverse complement strand
CTTCTGAATTCTGAGGCTCCAGGACCAGGGCTCAGGCCAGCTCACCCAGTGCTCCCATAGCCTGGCCAGGGCTCCCCGACCATGGCATTTGTAGCCAGCTCTGGCTCCCAGAGGAAGAGGCAGGAAGCAGGGCAGTGGACGCAGGGTGGACGGATGGACTGAGCCCTGGAGGGTCCAGAGACCTGAGTCCTACTCCCAGCTCTGCCATGTCCGTCCTGGAGCCTGTCACGCCCACCACCCGCCCGGGTGAGCGGCGTCCTCAGCCATAGGATGAAGCGGTCAGCCTTGATGATGGAGGAGTCAGACGTGCCTATGAGTCTATGCGTCCCTGATTCTACGTTTTCCTGGGGAGGCCAGAGGGTTGGGCAAACGCTACCTCGGGGGGAAGGGGCGTGGGCAGGGTGCGAGGAAAACGGGGGTTGGGTGGCCAGGCAGGGGCGGAGGGCGGTGGGCGGCTGGGAGTGGCAGCTGGTGAGCAGGGCAGCCCTAGTCACCTGGAAGATCTTGGACACGTCTTCCGAGTTCCGCTGCTGTGCGACATCGCACAGCTTGGCCGTGATATCGATTCGGCGGCAGATGTCCATGTCCACCTTCATGGCCTTTTCTTGGATCTTTGTGTCCAGGTCTGTCATGGGCTGCAGGGAGGACAGCAGGGGGTTACGTGAGCGAGGGATGGAGCAAGCATGGGGGTGGGGAGGCACTCCCAGGCTCCGACTGGACAGAGGGGTGGGGAGACCCCCAGGTGTCGGGCGGGAGGCCCCGCAGTCCGAGGGGGTCCTTGAGCCTTTTCTGGACTTGAAGGGTCGGGCCAGCTGCTCGGGTTCAGGGCAGGGGGCGGAGGGACTGTGGGAGCCTAGGGCTTCGGCGCCGAGTGGACAGTGTGTTTGCTGGTCACCCTAAGGGCTGGAAGGCATCCTCTCAGCAGATACAGCGTCAGTGTTTATTTTGTCAGAGCAGAGAAAAAAGAAAGACAAGTCCCACTGCTGAAAGACCCCCCTGCTTTCCCACCGGGCCTGCTCCACCTGTACCCCACACAGAGATTCCTCCCACGGCTGATGGTTGGGGCTGCCTAGGATGGGGGGTCCACTGGACCCCGGTGAGGGGAAGCCACATGGCCTCTTCCAGCCACCCCAGCTCCACGCCTCTCGGGACCAGAACTGTTCCAGGCTGAGTCACCTGTACTGGACTCCTTCTCCTTTGTGGAGACTCTCTCTACATACTACCCGCTGCTTGAAGGTGGCAGGAAACCAGGTCCCCAGTAGGAAGAAGGCCCTTGATGCCATCAGCTGCCCCTGCCCACGGTTACTCAGAGGGGCTCCGATCGTCCCAAGGATATGCACACTGGCCTGTCCCGACTTTACAAAGCAAACCCTGCTGAAGGCCGCTGGCCCGGGGAGCCTCTCAGGCCGGCGCAGATCAGACCCGGGGTCTCCTTCAACCTGCCATTGGCCGCCACTGCGCCCAGACACAGAGGCCCATGGCCACCACCCGCCCTCACCGTGGTGAGCTGGCAGGAGACGAAGCAAACACACACAGACCATCAGAAGAGCCCCAGGGAGGGCAGGATGGGTTAAAGCAGCAGATTAATGCATCTCTACTCAGACCAAGGGAAGCAGAAGTGGGGAGGGGACAGGGAGGGGGGCCTGGTCTCCGATGCATCCGTCATCCTCACGGGTCAAACGCAGCCAGCCAGGATTCTAACTAGAAGCCGAGCTCTGGAGCCTCGGAGTGAATGAAGCATTTTGCATGATGGCTGTGGGGGGAAGTCATGATGCCTGGGGGTGGTGGTCGGTGGCACTTACGTCACTCATGAGCCCCTTAAACACCACCAGCTCGGCCTTGAGACGCTCAATCTTCTCATTCATCTCCTCCTGGATGGCTTCTGCTTCCTGCGCTGCCTACGGGGGATGAAGATGGGGGAGGTTTTAGGGGGGCTGGTCTCCCTGTTGGAGGGGAGGGGATGGACACCTGGGTCCAGAGCCCCAGACACCTGACATCCAACCAAGCCGGGTGCCTTTGTGCCAGGGAAGGAAGGGGTGCCAAGGACCTCATCCCAGCCTGGGTCCCCACTCAGCCCTCGCTCAGCACAGGGCATCGCTCAGCCTAAAACACTTCTCCAAGGATTATTTATTGTATGGAAAAATCCATGGCAGACGTTAAGAGAAAAAGTGGATGTAAAAGGGATCCCAGTAGTAGGTCAATTCACGTGAAAATGCCAATATATCTGACCATCTCCGATCTCCAGAATGGCAACGTCACACGTGCCACCCTAACCGAGCACGCACACCTCGGGCTTCTGTGTGGCTGCACAGAAAAGACCAGAAGGTCACACACCAATTTATCCACAGTGGAGCAGGGAGAACTGGAGGTGAGTTTTATTTTCTTCTCTGTGCTTTTCTGAATTTTCCAGGTATTTGACCATGAGCATGTTATGTGTATAAAGCAAAAAGTACTTTTCTTATAAAAGAAAGCGGGGTGGGGGGACGTTCATCCTTTTCCTTCTGCATATTGACATTATTTTAATCTGTCTCTAACTTCCTTAGAAGGTCAGTGTTTATTTTCTTTCTTTCTTTCTTTTTTTTTTTTTTTTTCTTTTTTTTTTTTTTTTTCTTTTTTTTTTTTTTTTTCTTTTTTTTTTTTTGGTTATTATTTATTTATTTAGAGGATCAATACTTTAGATACCAGAAGGCAATTAAAGAGCTTTCCATGCCTTCTCATGGGGTTGCCATTCTTGTGCCCATTTGGCTGAGAGGAAAACAGAGGCCGAGAAGGTAAAGTTTGTTGCCCAGCGTACACAGCAGGCGAGTGAGAAGCAGGCCCACCCAGAACACAGAGCCACCGAGCCAGAAGAGCAAAAGAATGTCCTCATGCCCGCTGCTGAGCACCTGCCAGGGCTGGGAGCCCACCTGATGATGTGGCCACCCGCCCTCTGCAGGGCACTCAGCCCCGAGTCTGTTCCTGCACGCCAGGGGCAGCACCGGGATTCCCGTGCCCAAGCTTTTCTGCAACTCTTGTGCTGGTGCCTTCCCAGCCCCAAGGAGGGGAGGCGGGAGAGGCCTCCGGCTCCATTGAGGAGAGACTGAGGCAGCAGGAGGTAGCAGAGCACAGAGGCTGTGCTGGGAACTGCCCCCGGCTTTGCCCCTTGGCCACGTGGTTCTCCTGCGAGCCTCTCCTGGTCGGGACCTCTCACCTCCTGCAGCGTGTCCACCATGGTCTGTAGGTTCATGCGCTTGGCGAGCTCCTCCTCCCATCTGCAAGAGACAAGAGGGACAGGTGGTCAGAGGGCAGCCTCCCCAGGCCAGTCCAGCCTCAGACACGATGCCAGCACCCACCCTGGGCCCGTCCCCGGGCTGGGCAAGGAAGGTGCGGCAGCGACTCTATCCTTGCCTGCCCCTCGGGAACTCCCAGTCTCGGGAGCTAGATGTGTGGGACAGCCAGGTGACCCATGATACCAGGTGGTGGTGACGGGTGCCAGGCCCCGGCATGAGCACAGCACCACTGGGAGATGACGGCAGGAGGGACCGCCAGCCCCCCACACAAACTGTAAAGCATTGTATAAATGCTACTGCTCCTACCATTCCTGTAAGACATGGTACTGAAGCTGCTCTCAGGGGCAAGGCTGCAGCCAGCACCACTTTCAGGCTCTCCTTTGCAACCACAAGAAACAAATTTGATCGTGCCAACCATCGCAATCTCGGAGTCATTGTGTCCTACAACCTACCCTAACCAACAAAGACATCTCCTACCTAGCTGTTATCATCCCTATCTTACAGATGAGGAAACTGAGGCTCAGAGAGGTTAAATACCTTGCCCAAAGACACACAGCTAGTTAGGGGGTGGGGCTGGACTTCAAACCCAGGTCTGTTTCATTGCATTAAAACAAAAAATAAATATAACTCTCCCTTATTTAATGCTTATTAAGTGCCAGGCTCTATTCCAGGGGTGTTACATATGTCATCTCGTTTGTATATATGTGGCCTGAAGTTGAACAGGAAAGGACAAAGGGGAGAAGGCACATGGGGGCTCTGAGTGTACCCCCAGCATTAACCGGAGGCAGGACAGGATGATAATAGAGTTACCACAACAATACCAGCCCACCTTAACTGAGTGCTTACTTTGTACCAGGCACCATTCTACGTGATGTAATTCAATCCTCAAAACAACCCTCTAGCCTAGGTGCCACAATGATCCCCACGTTACAGGTGAAGCAAGGAAGAGTCAGGTACCCAAGGTCAGGGTGAGGACAGGTGGGGCCAGGACTCAAACCCAGGCTGGAGACTCCAGATTGAGTGCCTGTGACCCTGCCAGGCTTCCTGTAGACCCAGGACCCATCAGAGCCCTAACCCACTCCCCACCCAGATGCCCCTCCTTCCCCAGAGGGACAGGTCCTTCTCCCCCGACCCCCATCCTGGGACAGACCGACCAGGAGTTTCTCTCTTTCTTCACCCTACGGCTGCCTCCCTACATGGCCTCAGAGCAGGCAGGTCTGGAAGCCTTTTAGGATGCTGTCGGGGCCAGCTAAAAATAGGCCAGAGGGGAGGGATGGCTGAAGAGTGGGTTACGTCACCAGCTTTTGGAAACAAGAGAAAACGGATACTGTTTGCACACACAGAGGAAAATTCCTCCTCTTTCCCACATGAGACACGACGGCCCCGGCCAGGGCTCCCAGAGGACACACTTGCCACTCACCCCCCATCCCCCGTTCCCTTCAGTCTTTACCAGCCCCCAGTGGTGGTGGCCAGGCCTAGATCTTCTGTGGGCTGCAGAGTTCAGAACCCAGTGGGCAGTGGGGCTGGGATAGGGGTCCTGGCAGGGATGAGGAACACAGAGGAAGCTAAGGAGGGGCAGCAAGAGAATCTAAGGGTCTAACCCAGGTGGGATCATCTCACTGAACACCCTCGTTGTACAAATAGGAAAACTGAGTCCAGCCCCAGGCCCAGTGTGGGGAACAGGAATCCCAGGTGGGGAGAAGTTCAAGGCTGCCCTCACCTCGCCCAGCAGCATGGGGCATCTGGGGCTCCCCTCAAGGGAGGCCAAGGCCCAGAACACAGGTCCCAAGCTGAATCATCTCTACTGGCCACGCTGCCCTGAGGGGGGCAGGGGGCTCAATTCCAAAGCCGCTGAGCAGAGCAGGGACAAGGGAGAGCCCGGTGTGGCACTGGCTGCAGCCTGGCTCCTGAGGCCAGCCTCACTACGGCATCTCGCAGCAACACCAGGGGCAGCAGAGGAGTGGGCAGTGAGGGCTGAAGATGCGGGCACCCAGGGACATCTCTCCTCCACACACACTCATTTCCAAGACAGGCTTTTGGGGATAAGGCCCAGCCCCTCCTCACTTTTCCTTTAAGCAAACTTCTTGTGAGGAAGGTGGGGCAGGGGTCAACAGACCCATTGAACAGACGGGGAAAATGAGGCCCAGCAAAGGAAAGCAACTTGTCTCAAGTCAACTCAGAGCGAGAACTTAAGCCACGTCTTTGGATCTCCAGACACATTAGCTGTAGTAACAGCAGCCACTGATTGGCAAGCACGGTCTGAGTCCCACGCACTGGGCCCAGGGCCTCGTACACATCTCATCGGCTTTCATGCGAATTATTAACACTCTCGGGTAAAGAAATTTTCCCCAAACCCATTTTATAGATGAGAGAGCTGAGGTTCAGAGAGGTGAGGTAACTTGTCCAGGGTCACACAGCTAGTAAGCAAGGATGGGACTCAAGCCAAGCTCATGCTCTAAAGCAGCCAGTTTCCAACTGCGATATGCATGGGAATCACCCAGGGAGCTTGTTCACGTGCAGACCCGGATTCAGCAGGTCTGGTGTGGGGCTCATTTCTAATGAGCTCCCCTGCAGAAGGCACTTCGGTGGCCCCCTCGCCTAAGCTGCACCCCAGTTGAGCTTGCACAAATGACTTCATGGGCCTTTTATTACCAGAGCTGGATAGGTGGGCAGCTGGTGCACCTGCCCCCAGCAGACCCAAGAAGGACCCCTGTGTGCTGACAGCAGCTGGCTTGACAGACCAAACCTGCTGCCTACGCTGACCTCCCCTCCCGGCCGCAGCGGGAAAGCTTGGCTTCGCCAGCTTCAATGTTGACAGTGCAGAAAAGCTTTGCCCTTCAGCTGCTCTGGCTGACCGGGGTGAAAGGATGGTTGAGTGATATTTCTTAAGGCACCCCAGATGCCCTGCATTTACTGCAACTCAGCCCAGAGAGAGGGAGCATGCAGCTTAACCAAAAACTGGTCAACCATGTTGTGGGCTCTGACATCCCAAAACCTGCTTCCCAGGCACAGCCCCCTCTCCTGACCTGGATCTGCCCACAGGAGTAAGGTTTCAGCAGGATGGAAGTTTCAGGCAGCAGGACCAACATAAGCAAAGACGGGCCAGCAGGAAGGCCAGGGAGTAGCCAGCTGCCACCAAGAGGGGACACACCTACCACGGGTCAGGGGCTGGTGGATGTCATGTCATTTAAGCCTTTGCCCTCCTGACTTTCATGTGTGGCCCACTGCTGAGCACAGGAGCTCACACAGTGGGCTGTGAAGCTGCAGAGAAACCTCCTCCCCATTTTACAGGTGGGAAAATGAAGGCCCAGTGCACACAGAAACTCTAGCCAAGGCCAAGACAGCCTGAATCACTTAGATCCATCCCTGCCCGCCCTGACCCACCAGCTCATAAAACTTCCAAATTCTTTTCTCTTTCTTTTTAAATTTATTTTTATTATTTTTTAATTTTTGGCTGCATTAGGTCTTTGCTGCTACGCATGGGCTTTCTCTAGTTGCGGCGAGCAGGGGCTACTCCTCATTGTGGTGTGAGGGCTTCCCTGGTGGTGGGCGCCACCAGGGAAGTCCCCAGATTCTTTTCTCTCGAAGGGAGTGGAGAGAGGGACATTTATTGGTCACCTTCTTGGTGGTGTACACCATGTTGGGCCTTCAGATACATATAAAAGATAAGGGACTTCCCTGATGGTGCAGCGGTTAAGAATCTGCCTGCCAATGCAGGGGACATGGGTTCGTTCGCTGGTCCGGGAAGATCCCACATGTCGCGGAGCAACTAAGCCCATGCGCCACAACTACTGAGCCTGTGCTCTAGAGCCCGTGAGCCACAACTACTGAACCCACGTGCCACAACTACTGAGGCTGCGCTCTAAAGCCCGTGCACCACAACTACTGAGCCCGTGTGCCACAACTACTGAAGTCCACGCACCTAGAGCCGGTGCTCCGCAACAAACGGAAGCCACTGCATTGAGAAGCCCGCGCACCGCAACGAAGAGCAGCCCCTGCTCGCCGCAACTAGAGAAAGCCCGTGCGCAGCAACGGAGACCCAACACAGCCATAAATAAATTAATTAATTAATAATAAAAAAAGATAAAATATCACTTAATCCTCCCCTAAGGACAGTCCCCATTTTGCAGATGAGGAAACAGAGAATCAGAGGTAACTCGATTCCCCTTTCCCTCCCTCCTCTTCAGCCTTCTGAAATCTATCCATTCTCCCAGGCTCGTCTCAAATGTCATCTCTTCCCTGAGCCTCCGCAGCCACCTCCATTGTTCTCCCTCCTTGAGCTCAGGCTTGAGGCAGCAGACCTCAGGAGGCCATCTTTCCCAGGCGGCTTGGCTGTGGCATCTCATCAAGCATGGCTCTCACCCAAAGAGCCGGCCCACGATGCCAGGGACAGCGATGGACCACCCTCCATCTTCTCCACCTCCAAAGAGTGCTCAGGCCCCAGATCTAGCTCCCGCCCCGACCACATCACAGGGACCTTCTCTCGCCCCCAGCATCTCCTCCCAGCATCCTCTCACTCTCCCCCCATCTGCAGACACCCTTCAACAACAGCCTTGTAGGCATGCCAGCTCCTCAAAACGCTCTCAGGCTATGGATGCTCACGCCAGCCCCTGAAGCAGGTGGGATGCAGGATGGTCGTGGTGATACTGACGCTGCTGCTGCTGCTTATGCTGACGCTCATGACGATGATGATGTGATGGGGCAGCTAACACAGACTGAGTGCTTACGACGTGCCTGGCACCGTCCTCAGGGGCTTCACAGACAGAGCCTCATTTAGTTTCACAGTAACCTCTAAGTCGGGTTATTTTTTTCTCCATGTCGTTGATGAAGAAGCTAAAGTCCAAAAGCATGAAGCACCTCCCCCCAAATCACACAGCCAGCAAGGGGGGGTTGTTTCTATTTTACAGAAACAAGAGACTCAGAGAATCTCCAGAAGCCAAGGCTGAAAAGGGAACCAGAGTTCCCCTAGACCACGCCTCTGAGTGTACAGATAAGGAAACTGAGGTGCAGGTCACCCAGGGAGTGGACAGCAGAGTGCCCTCCCCTCCCCCAGCCCAAGCGGCGCTCATGAGGAGCGAGGTGGAAGGACACGAGTCTGAACCCCAGCTCTGCCTCCCCCACTCGGAGCCTCCATCTCTCCATCTGTCAATGAGACACAGTGTGAGCCCAGCATACCCCAGGCTCGCTCCAGAAAAGCCATTCTGTTCCCACACTCTCTGACGGTCATGTGACTGGCCCCCAGTCACGGGCTGGTGCTGGCTGGACTGGACCCCAGGGCCCATCTCCCAGCCCCAGCCCAGCCTCCTGCCCCTGAACTCAGTCACTCCAATCCCCCTGCTTACCAGTGTCCAAACCCGCTGGGTGTGATCCAAAACACGGCAGTGCTGGATGAGGGTTAGTCCTGGGGGGCCTCTGTGCCAATGCAAAGGACAGGCAGGGGCTCAGACTGGGGAGCCCACAAATCGGGAATGTGAATGTAGGTACAGGTAGCACCCTGGTGCCCAGGCCAGGTGCCCTGGCCTGTTGGAGCACAGAGGAATCATGGGGGAGACACCTGTTCTAGGTGGGAAAAGGGGCACAGGAGGGCTGCCACTATACAAGTCATCGGAGGAGTCGGGTCTAAAGCTGGGGGTCTGCCCACTCCCCCAGCCGGAGAACTGGTTATAATTATCATTTCTGTGCTCACTGCTGTTCTCCCTGCACCTAAACCCACCCACACTTGGTAAGGAGTCCAAGAGTTATTGAATGGATTTGTTGAATGAATGAATGATCCCAGCCGCAATCACTCCTCAGCCCCACTGCTTGCCGCTCCCCAGCCAGGGCCCCTTGGACATCCTCAATCTGCACAGCCCCAGCTTGGGGACTCGGCTGCTCCGTCCACTGGCTCCTGAGCTTCCCCTGGGAGAGGCCAGGCCAGCGGGAGGGCGGGCCAGGGCAGGAAGTGGGCAGGGAGAAGGAGAAAGCTTCCCTCTCCCACATCCCACAGCTCGCAACTCGGGATGGGAAAGCAGGGATGTCAGGATGTCAGGGCAATGAGCGGGGAGAGGAAACGACTCCCCAGCCCTACACCGCTGCTGAGATCTTGGCGGGGCTCAGCCACCATCTTAGCAGAAGGAGCACATGTGTGAGAGGTGGCCAGGAGGGGGAGGTAGCTGCCCCGTCTCAGCCAGATGTGGTCTCCCCGCATTCCTGAGGAACCACCGCTGGACCACGTGATGGACGGGAAGTCTCAGCAAGCCACTGGGGGGAGGGGATTGGCAGCTTCAATGCCAGTCCCCACCCCCAGCTGACACTCAGGGCCAGTGTCTCCCCTCCCCCATCAGCTCAGGATGACACACAGACCCACCGGAAAGGGGCCACAAAGCCTGGCCTACTGAGGGGCGGAAAGCCAAGCTGAAGTCACTGGCAGCGGGACTGACTCACAGATTTTGCACTTCCTGTGCACTCACAGAAAGAGGCTCCGGGGCTCTAGCTCCAGAGGAAAGTGGGTGCAGCCCCAGGAAAACAACTTAGGCTCCTGGGATAGCCCTGGGGCTTCTGAAAAGAAAGTCCTAGAGACTCCTGGGCAGCAAGAGACTGGGTTCGAATACTGCCCCTGCCGCTTCCCAGCTGCGTGACTTTGAGAAAGTCAATTAATTACCCTCTCTGGGCCTCAGTTGCCTCACCTGTGAGATGGGAAGCACACCACCCCTTTCGAGGGTGGGCTGGTGTGGGTGAAAACACCCAGTCCCACCTCTGGCACACAGCAGACAACTGATGTTCCGAGGCTCAATTCAAACTGCAGAATCCCACAGCTGGCTCCAGTGGCCAGACCACAGAGAGCCGGAAGGCCCTCAGAGGGACGGTCCGCACCTTTCCAAGGAAGGTCAGCCGCCGGCACACCCAGGCCGACCCACTCAGGTGATGGAAAGCAAACTCAGGTGAGGCTAGGCCAGAGCTGTCAGTGGAAAACTTCATTCTGGGCCAAGCATGGGCCTTGCCTCTGGCGGAGGGTAATTTTCACCCGGGCACGGGGAGCTCACCCCACGGCAGCACAGCCGGCTGCAGGCTGCCGGGGGTGTGCTGGAGCCACCCCGCGCACCTGTCCCCAGGGCTCTGCGCTGCCCCTGGCTTCTGTGCGAGCCCACCCACAGGTGCAGAGGTGCCTTTCCCCTCCCCGCGTGGATGTGCCTTGCGCCACCCTCGCTGCAGAGCTGGGGCTGAGCTGGGGTCCTGACTGGCAGGTCCTTCTCTAGACTTACATCCGAGCTGGAGGATGAGGCAGACCAGGGGAACCCTCCTTCAAATGCAGTTTTGCAGAAGCCGATGGGTAACAGATCAGAGTGGGCACGCGGAGGGCCCCCACCCCTTAGCTTCTGCTGAGCGCCCCCTAGAGAGCTTAAAAATCACGACTGGGTCAACTTCCTCATTCCACGCCACCACCCTTGTTGAAAATCACAAACAATTCATGTTTGTGGCAGAAAAAAAAAATACAGATGAGCAAAAGGGCAGTGGGAGTGGGGTGGAGCCAGGGATACACGGTGAGAACCCACTTTTCTCTGAGGGAGATCCTCCTTCCGGGCAGCCCAATGCTGAAACACTTGGAGCCTCATTTCCTGACTGCCTCCTCTCATCTGCTTTGCTGTATCTTCCCTCTCCAGTAAAAGGAGGGCCGGGCCGCCCAGCCTGTGAGCCGAGAGGCCCTCCATCCCCCCAAGCCCCGCCCTCACGGGTACCTCCCGGCCCCCTCCCTGTGGACTCTGGTGCTCCCATAGGCACCCAGCCCCTCATCCGGGGAAGGGACTCCTCCCAGACGTGCCTATCCGAGGCCCAGCTGCCCAGCTGTAGTCTGCTGCTCGGAAGGAAACACAAATTAAATGTCAGCTGATTGTCTCTGCAGAGGAGGTATTAATTTAATGTGAACACTTAACCAGGGCAGCTGATTCCATTACAGGCGGGCAGTAACAGCCCGGGCAGGCCAGAGCACAGGCTGGGAGCTGGCGATGGGCCGGGCTGAGCAGCCACCATATCAGGTGTGCACCTCTCCCAGCATGCTGCCACCACGCGCGCACACACACGCACACACACGCGCGCGCACACACGCACACACAAACGTACACGGACTCGCTCTCAACCTGAAACACCAGGCGCCTCCAGGGATCCCAGCGGAGAGGTCTGTGCAAGGATACTCGGGGTGGGTGGGGGTCTAGAGTCCATGGGGAAGTACCCAGTGGGGGAGAGGGTTCTGGGCGAGGGGGCAGGAGATCCTGTTTCAAGTCCTGGCTCTGTTGCTAATTCACTGCACGACCCCAGCAAGACCCTTCCCCGCCTGGGCCTCAGTCTTCCCATCTGTAATATGATCTCTAAAAGTCCCTCTGGATATGATGTGCAGACCCTGGATGTGGCCCTTCCTTGGAGCCCAAAAGAGGAGACAGCCTCAGGGATGTCACCGCCATCCAGAGATACCCTGGGTGACAGCATCAGGCCGCTGGCCCCTGCCCTCATCACCAGTGACCAGCAAGCAGGGGCTGGGATGGCAGCACGCACTGATTCAGCGTTTGTCCACTCACTCATTCCATGATTGGTTCTGCAGCACTTGCCACGAGCTGCTCAGGCCTGACAGAATCAAAGGCTACAGGAGTCTCCACCGGCCCCACTGAGAAGGGCAGCAAACTGAGAAAGCCATCTGCCACTGTGTGGTCCCCGGAAGGTCTGCTTACCACTAGCTAGAAACCTCAATTTCCTCCTCTGTGAAATGGGGGTAGCAATCCTACCTTGTAGGGCTCACGGACATTAAACGAGCTCGAGCGAAGGTACACAGGTGCCCTTGCTGGACGGCCATTCTCATCACTGGCGTTGCCCTGCCTACGCCTGTCTGGGGGAGGCAGGGACAGGTGGGTGCGTAAGGCCCGGACCACCTAAGCAGGGACACTTCTCCATCCCGCCCTGACCCTCTGGGGATCTAGAAGCAACTGAGAGAGGTGGCGAATGAATTTTCCCAGCAAGTTGGTGATCGCAAGCCTGGCCAATGGACAGCGGTGCTGAGCTGCGTGGGGTCATCCTCACTCTCCCTACCTGTTTCAGTGACCACGGGTACCCTTTACAGGGCAGCTGGCTGGCCTCTGGGGCTCTCCGCAGGGAGCCACCAGGCCTTTAGAGAGGAGGGAGGGAGAGACTGGCAAGCCTGTCCCTGGACCGCATTCCCCGGACCCACACCCCCTCAGGCAACGAGGCAGCCTGCGTTGTGCAGGCAGCCCTGTATCTGGTCCTGTCTCTGCCCCTAACTTGCTGTGCGACCTTGGGCAAGTCCCTTCCCCTCCTCTAGCATCACTTTCCCATTCTTAATGCAATGGTGTCAAACTGGATACATTCGAAGGGCCCACCCAGCCAGGCCAGAAAATAATTTCCACAGTGCCTGGACAAACACCCCAGGCTGACGGCAAAGCTCTCTGATAAACTACAGAGTGTCAAAGCCAGCTGGGACATCAGCCTTTGGGTTCAAACCAGTGTGTGTAGTGGAGGGATGGGCAGGGGCTCTGGAGCCACAAGGTCCTGGGGTCAAACCCCAGCTTTACATCTTGTAGCTCTGTGACCTGGTGCAAGCTGCCAACCCTCTCTGAGCCTCAGTAAGACCACCCATGTCACAGGGTTTTTTGCAAATAGTCAGTGGACTCGTGTATGACAGGTGCAGTCAGTGACATCATTCTCACCCCCGTGACCTCCCAACGGCAGATGGTCAGAGACACTGGGAGAATGGTCCTGGACCACACTGCAAGTGACAGGGCCAGACCTGAACCCAGGACTGGCTGACCCCACAGCCTCTATGCTGCCATAACCATCATGTTGATGATGATGATGGGAAAGATCTAGATGCCACCATCACCTGGCTGGGGGCCCAGGGGCACAGGGGGCTGGGGGTGGCCAAGGGAGCCAGATGCTGACACCACCGATTCCACTGCCAGCGAAACCCAGCAAGTGTCCTGCTTCTGCCCGCCATGCCCCCACACGTGCCCCAAGAATGAATGGGCAAGTGCTCAGGCTTTGAAGTCTGTCCTGACAAGGGCTGCCATGACAGCAGATGAGACTGAGGCAGGAGGGGTCCCTCCAGCCAGAGCCCAGCTGTTCTCATGGGGCCACCCCAGCAGGCACAAGGCATTGAAGGCCATTCTCCCAGGCCGACAGGTGCCCCTGGTCACCTGTCCCACTGCCAATCCGAGGTTCCAGCTGTTTACACCAGTCTTCCATTCCAGTTACCCAGTGTCCATACCTGCCCAGGTGCATAGCATCACTCCCACTTTGGTGTCATTTATTGAAAGCCCCTTTGGAGACCCGGCAGCTCCGTGGATGCCGGTAACCCAGAACTCTGGGTGGGGAGGGGGGAGGGTTAGGTTGCTGTCCTTCCAGTGCTTCTGTCTAGAAACCACACCCAAGTGGGCACTGTCCCCCACCAAGCAGGCCGCTCCGAGAAGGAAAGTGGCTCAATGAGCAATCTCATGGTGAGGAGGAATCTGTGTCCCAAAGTGCAGGCCACCGTGAAGTTTCTGGGGCACCATTTCCAACCTCTCCTAGGCTTGCGACACCTTCATCACCTCCTCCAGGAAGCCCTTCAGGACTTCCCCAGGATGAGTCACTACATCCATCCTAGTATTTCCAGCCCCAGCACATGCCTTCCTCACGGCATGCAGGTGCTGTTAAATATTCACTTCTCTGCCTCTCTCATCAGACTCTGCTCTCCTGGAGAAAGGGAGGACTTGCTTTCGCTGTAAAATGCTTATTTTGTGCTAGTCTAGTCACTTTACTCCGACCATAGCTCTGTGAACCAGGCGTTATCCTTCCCACTTTACGGGTGAGAAAACTGAGGCCCAGGTGAAATGACTTGCTCCAGGCCCAGGTCCACCTGACTCCCATGTCTGAGCAGCCTCGCAGTAGTCAGAGCATCTCATCGGTTCCATAAACCGCGCTGCCTACCATGCCTCCCAGTACGCTGCTCAGGAAACACCCCCAAATTACCCTGCCAGGGTCAGCACCGATGTGTACCCCTGGGTCACAGTCACTGACTTGGAAGAGAGCCGCTTAGCCAGGCATTTGCTTTGCCTGTTTACTCACTTCCTGGGCCCCAGAACCCAGGTGGAGAAAGGCCCTAGCGTTCCACCTCCACTGGCCAAGACACACCTGCCCACAGCCCTGCCACCCGTCCCACCCCTACGTGGCTGCGGCAAAGCACTGAACCTCCTGTGCTCCTGATTCCCATCTTTAAGGTGGGGGCCAGTGGAAGCACCTGCCTCGTGGGGCTGGTGTATTAAATGAGTCAGCACCCGCTGTGCACTTAGCACAGAGCTCAGCTCCTAGTAACGCGCAATAGATGGACGCTGGTTAGCCACGGAACGTGGTCTTTATGTTGTCTCTCCTGCCATGGAGGATGGGCAGCTCAGCTTGCGGGGGCAGCTCTGCTGAGTGGATGGTCAGGGCCGCAGGCACCAGGCAGCATCCCCGGGTACCAAACCAGACTCCCTGCTCTCAACGCCTGGTGACACATGGGGCCGTCAAACAAGTCTTTGGAGGCCTGTCTCACCTCAGGAGGATGTCTCACCCCCCTCGTGTCCAATCCAGCGCCACATTCCAGCGCTGGCATAAGAGCCGGCACCGAGGACGCCCCAGTGAGTGAGTGTGGGGTGTTTCTGGGATGCCCAGCCCAGCAGCCTCAGGGTCCACCGCAGCCCAACCCCTCTGGCTGTTGGCTTAGATTCTATCTTCTTTCTCCCACGACAGATTCAACAAACATTTCCCAAGTGCCCACTTAGAAGCACAGGACTGAATCAAGAACACTCTCCTCCCACTGCGAGAGGGACAGCGAGCGCCGGGGCTTTCCCCAGGCAGGACCTCTGCCCCATCTCCCAGCCTCCGGTCCTCAATCCCCCAACTCAACAGGGCTAGAAGCTCTGGGCACCGCTGCCTCGTGCCCTGGAAGTGGGGATGGGAGGGGGTGCTCATCCCAGGCTCTTGGAGGGGAAGGCATCTTTGCTCTGCTCATCAGTGAAGGGGCCTCATCCGAGTTGCCCCTGCCCAAGGTACCCAGGGCAGGAGGGAGGAAAGCAAGCAGTCTCCACCATGACACTGAAAACAGTGGCTGCCTGCAGAGGGAGAGCCTTGTGGCTGGGGACAGGGTGGGAGGGAGACTCGTCACTCTGTCCCCTTCTGTACCATTTTCTAAATTGTAGTAAAATTCTCATAATATAAAATTTGTCATTTTAACCATTTTTAAGGGTACAGTTCAGTGGCATTAAGTACGTTTACACTGTTATGGAAACCCCACCCATCTCCAGAACTCTTCATCTTGCAAAGCTGAAACTCTGTCCCCGTTAAACAGTAACTTCCCATTCCCCCTCCCCGCCAGCCCCTGGCAACCACCATTCTATATACTTTCTGTCTCCAGGAATCTGACTACTCTGGGCTCCTCATATAAGTGAAATCATACAGTACTTGTCTTTTTGTGACCGGCTTATCGGTCACACTTAGCATAAGGTCCCCAAGGTTCATCCATGTTGTAGCATGCATCCAAATTTCTTCTGTATCGTTTAAATTTCGAATCACGTAATGTATCTCCTAGTCAAAAAGACCAAAGCCATTAAGACAAAAATACCCATTCGTTTTCCCCTTATTTTAAATTGCCTGAGTATTTTACGATTACACAAGAAACAGAAAAAAAAAAAATCAGGTAAGCCAAACAAACAAAAAAAGAATTGAAAAACCCACCCAATCCTCCGTCCCTGAGAGAATCGCCATTAACACTGGCTGCACATCCTTCCCAATGCTTTCTTATGAGATTTTTTGTTCTCGTGTGAGATCTTTTAATAGTGAAAGTGGGATCAGACCGTGTGCGATTTTCAAGTGTGCTTTTCCCACTTAACAACACATAGCAAGCACCCTTCCCAGCAGGTGATACAGCGGGTGGCCGTGGCACCACTGACCTAATGGGTCCTGCAGTGTCATTCCCAAGTCCTGGCAATCTAATCAACACTGTAAGAGGACCTTAGTACATACATATCTGCATATTTGTCTAGTTACCTCCATGGAGTGGGTTGCTGTCTCAAGGGTATGGACATGGAAAAGTCTTCTGTGAACCTCAAAAGCTCTGGATGTGACAAAGCTGTACTCTCATGGGGCTCAGCAGCCGCCCAGCGAGCCAAGGAAAAGCAGGGTCCCTGGGTCCTGACTCCAGCTCAGCAGCAACACTGTTTTGTGCCTCAGTTTCCCCATTAGTCAAAAGGCTGCCTTTCCCATGGGTGGAGGAAGACCCCACCATAAATACTGTCCTTCCTCGCCCTCATTGGGTGGCACTCTGCCTTCTCCAAGGAGCAAGGGCTGTGCGATCAGGCTTATATGAGAAATGGGCCCCGTCACCTCTCTTCCAAAAGGGTAGACATTCCCACCTGGTGTGTGATGAGCCCCGGAGCAAGTGGCCACGTGCTAGGGTAGGGCAAGATAAAACAGTGTCCCCTAGGGCACCTCCAGCCCGGCCTGACAAGCTGCATCGCACCTCCAAGCCTTTGCCTGTGCTGTATACTCTGCCTGGAAGGCTCCCTCTACATGCCACTTTGTCATTTCTTTCTCTGAAGCTTTTTCTGAAGCTTATGCCAACTTCAGGCCTCAGTTTGTATACCCCCTCCTCCAGGAAGCCTTCCCTGGCTCCTCAGTCAGGGTCAAACGCCCCTCTTCTGTACTCCAAAGGCACTGGTCATTTGCTACTGAGGTTACCTGTTCACCTGTTCGTTTCCTCTACTTAACTCAGCCCTTGTAAGATGAGACCCATCTCTGGCTCCCAGCTGCAACTCCAGAGTGCAGTATAGATCCTGGTACACAGTAGAAACTAAATAAATGTTCGCTGGATAAAGGGCCCATGGAATATCCCCTCCAGGGCCTTCCTTAGGAGACCCTATCTGGAGTCAGTGTAGCACCAACTCACTGTGTGGCCTTGGACATGACCTCCCTGCCCACCCCACCCCTCCCCGTCAGCCTCAGTTTCCCAGACAACCTCCACAGTCCCTGCCAGCTCTTCTAATCTCCTCCAACAATCCCCTTTCCTCACCTTGACACCCGCGCCTGCCACTCATGGGGCCCCCGATGGGCAGGTTAGTGCTCACAGCTCTCCGTCCCCAGGACTCAGCCTCTCTGCCCAGGCCTGGCCGAGCCCCCAGGGACCCTCCACCCAACCCCCATCCCTGGTGTCAGCAGCTCTCAGCCTCTGGGACTCCATCTCTTGTTCAAATCCAGAAGCCAGGAGGGGGTCTGGACACCAGGCCAAGAAACTGGAGGCCCAGGGGGTCTGTGCCCAGGAGGCTGGGGGAGCCCCACCCAAGGATATGTTTATAGCTTTGAGGAAAAACAGCAACTCCCAAGGCTATTTTGGAAAACTAATGTGCACTTTGGATCTCCCTGTTGTTTATTTCAAGTGACCTTGCCGTCCTGCAGGTAAATGCACGACACTGCGGGTCTGCAGCTCAACGCCATCTCCCCATCACAGCCATGTCACTCACTCCGAGCTAAGCACGCCTGGACCAATGAGGGGTCGGCAACCAAGCAGATCCCACCAGGCAAGGGTTGGCACACACTTCATCCTGGGTTTAAACCTCCCCAGGTCACCTCTCTGTGCCTCAGTCTCCTCACCTGTGAAATGGGGGAGAATGACCCCCCTCTTGGATTAAATGAGGATTGGCAAGTACATCAAGCTCCAGGCGTAATGGGGGGAAAAGAAAATCACAGAACATGAGCCCTCAGGACCTCAGAAGGGGATGCTCAGAAGCCCAGGCCATTTGTAAATGAGAAACCCGAAGCTCAGAGGGGTGAAGTGACGTGCCCAAGGTCACACAGCCAGGCAGCGGCAGAGCAGGGACTGCAACCCAGAGCCTGTATGTTTCTTGCCATGCCGCGGGGAGGGAGGACAGTCCTGAGCAATCACCAGGAAGGAAGGAGGGAAGAGTGACAAGGACCCCAGGAACCAATTACATGTGCAGCTGGTGCAACAAGGGATGGGTCATGGCAGCTACCACCTGCATGTGGAGCGCCATCAGTGTCGTAACTGGCTGGGAAGGCTGCAGGCACAGCCGGGACAGGTAATTAGAATGCAGTCACCACACAAAGCAGGATTAGTGACTACACACAGCTCAAGGGGATGGACTCATGACTTAATACCAGCCTCCTGCCACCATGCAGCCCTGACATTCAACATGATGTGAACCAGTGGGAAGGGCACTTCACACACACACACACACACACACACACACACACACACACACAGCGCTCCTCCCATCCATCCACAGGGCTGGGGTACACCTTTAGAGGAGAGAGAGGTCAAAAATAGCAGACTCTCAGAGAACCTTCTGTGACAGTAACACCCCTGGCAGAGCACCTTATTGGAGCCTCTAGTTTCCTCACCCCCATTCTGCCAATGGGGAAACTGAGGCTCACAGAGGTAAGGCAACTTGTCCAGGTTCCCTAATCATAATAGTTAACAATATGAAATGTTAGGATGTGATAGGCACTATCAACTCATTTAATCCTCACAACAGCTTTATGAGGTAGGTGCTATTATTATGCCCATTTTACAGATGAGGAAACTGAGGCCCAGGGAAGTGAAGCAATGTGTGCAAGGTCACAGAGCTCAGAAGTGGTGGAGCCAGGACTTAAAGCCAGGCAGTCTGGCTCCAGAGCCCAAACTCATAACCACCGGACTCGCCTGCCTCTGCTCTCCATATGCAACAGCAGATGCTACAGTAGAACACAGGTCTCTCTGACCCCAAAGCCTAGGCTCCTTTTCTCTGTGCCAGGTGGCGTCATGATGGAGAAGGTCAGGGAGCGTGTACCTCAGTCTCCTGGGGGTCAGAATAGACCCCAAGTGGCATCACCTCCAAACTGTAAAAGCGAAGCACAGAGGCCCTACCCTGGGCCCCACTAGGCCCCAACAGAGGGGTTGCTGAAGTGAGGTTCTCCTAGGCCTGGCCCGGCCCCGAGGACCCTCAGATGGGCAGGGCTTCCTGCAGACACTAAAGATCCCCAAGCTGCCTGGATCCTGCCAGGCGCCCAGCCCAGGGGGAGGAGGCAGATGATTACCAATCCCAGCCCCGCCAAGGGACCAGCACAGATTCCCTTCTCAACTCAAACCCAATCGGGGCCTCTCTCCCCCTGAGACTTGGTCCTCCAGCCACACAACCCCTGGCCTGGACTCAGCAAGAAGCCAAAAAGGAGATGGTCCAAGACAGAGGGATGAGAAGGAGAAGCCTGGGGGAAGGGGTGAGGCCACTCACACGGCCCCACTGCTGCCTCTTCATCTCAAAAGATTTGTAAGTCAGAGAGAGAGACTCAGCCGTGGCCATGCCCCAGCTGGTGACCTGGTAAAAGTGACTTTAACCTCTCTGAGTCTCAGTTTCCTCATCTGTAAAATGGGATAACAGTACCTACCTCACTGGGTTGTGACGATTATACAAGATCATGAGTACCAAGCATCTCATGTTACTTTGCTCACCTTAGTGAGCAGATCCCACTTCCAGCTGCTGGGGCTAGGGGCTTGGTCCAGGGTCCAGGGTCCTGGGCTTGGCTGAGATGTGCCATTTTGCCCCTCAGAGGCTTCATTCTCTGCGCCCCTCTCCCCCACACTGAGACTGGGGTGCTGTCTGGTAGACTTGGATACCAAGTACCCAGCACATGCAGGCCCTCAACTGGTACTTATGCACCGGATGAATGGATGAGCTTGGGGGCTGAAGCCCCGGGGAGGAGCAGCTAGCAGGGCCTGGGTGCAAGTCCCGCTCTGCCTGTGTTCCAGCCTGTCCCGGGACCCATCTGCACAAGGAAGCTCTGACCATCCCTGGGAGCTCAGGCTCTCCCTCCACCAGCCACCCCCCTGGGCAGCCTGCCAGTGGTGGGCCCTTTCCCAACCTGCCTGGCCTCCTAGGGACAGACGGCTGGTCCACGCCCACCCCAGCAGGCCCACAAAGGGAGCAGGCAGCTTCCTCCTGGTGACTTTGCCTTGGGAGAGATGAAACTTGGTGTGACGTCTGCCAAGCCAGATGGCCTGGTTGGCCTGAGGGGCCAGGACACCAGCTGGGACTCCTGCCCCAGCACACAGAGCTGCTTAACCCATTCCTGCCCTAGCACGGGAGCTAGCATCCCCCTGGCAACTTAATTACTGTCGTAACACTCAGGCCTCCTGCCCTCCACCCTCAGAGGTGAGAGGCCTCCCAGGGGCCAAAAGGGAGTCAGCGAGGCAGTGGGGTGAGAGGGAACCACGGAGCATGTGGGAGTGGAGGAGGTGCCACTGCCCGGCTCTGAGGGGTGGCCTGGCCCGCCAGGAATCTGCCAACCCAGAGAGTGAGCGGGGTGGGTACTGGTTCCTGGCTGCGGAGAACAATGAAGCCAGCTGCCTCGCTTCCAGGACACCCATCTGGGGCAGTGACTGCCAGGTCTGAAGGCCACCAGCTACCTTTAGCAGGCTGGAAAACCCACTCCCCGACCCAAACCCCAGAAACAGCACTGCCCTGTGAAGGCTGTCTGAATGGCCTCAGACATGCTTGCTCAACCTCTCTGGGCCTCAGTTTCCCCATCAGGAAAGGTGGGGCCAGGGTGATCCCTGGGCTCCAGGGCCACTTCTGGCTCAGAGGGCTCCATGACTCCAGGAGAAGAAATGTACCTCCTCCCTGTGCCCCGCCCCCGGCTCCCCCAGGAACTTGTGGAATCCTAGAGGGACCAGCCAGATCCTTTCTACACAAAAAGCATGTCCCAACGAGAGCATGCATGAGTCAAGAGGAACTTCAGGCAGGAAGAAGGTAAGCTTCTGAGATTCAGTGGGGGACTGATGCTGCCTGGAGAACTCAGGAAGGGTCTTCACCAGGCAGTGCCCGCCCACTCCCCTACTCAATGGAAGGCTAAGCAAGGGGAAATGCAGCGTATGGGATTATGGCTAGAGACCAGGAAGCATTTCCCAATGGAAAAGCCTACAAGGATGCTAGAAGGCCCTGGAATGTCCTTCCCAGGCAGTAAAACCTTTAAGTGGGTTTTGCAGAGGTCCTACCCTCAAGGCGAGGGAGGAACAGATGACCTCTGGAGACCCTCTGGGGACAGCAAGCTGGAGTCCACAAGCAAAGCAGGGCCTCAGAGTCTCTGCACTCGGGTGCCCAGCCAACCTGACATTGCAAGTGGACAATGGTGTCATCGCAGGGTACAGCACAGCCAGGCCCAGCTCCAGCCTGGTGCCTGTACGCTGGTCCAACCAGGATCTCTGGATGTCTCTCAGGAGAGAGGCTGAAGAGGACTCCAGAAAAGCCCGAGAACACATCAAAATAGCCAAGGAAGGAAGGGCCAGGTGAGAGGGCTGCCAGCCAGGAGTGGAGCCGTCTGTCAGCACAGCAGAGATGCAAGAACATGGGGCTGGGATCCACAGACCTGGCTGTGAGTCCTAGGTTTTCCACCAACTTGCTGTGTAACCTTTAGCAAGTCACTACTCCTCTGAAAAGTGTGTGCTGGGGGAGAAATCAAACATCTCTAAGGACTCTTGCAAGTCTGATTTCACAGTCATTTGGCAAGCTCCCTAGGGATAGGAGTCTGCCTTTCCAGTCCATGCAGCATCATCCCCAGGGCCCAAGCATAGGGCCAAGCACAAGCCCCCTAAAAATGATGGATGGATGGGTGGATGGATGGATGAATAGGTGGATGAATGAATAGATGGATGGATGGATGAATGAATGATCAAGCAGAGTAATTCCTGAAAAAGAAGAGCAGAAGGTCCTAGGTGTCCCCTGGGATGATTCCTTACACTTGCCCTCAAGGGCTCCCTGGAATCACCTTTCCATGACTATAGACCTTCCAGCGTCCAGCCCCCTTCTCTAACTTGTGCTCACACCCACACACACATTCTTAAATATGCAACACATGCTCCAAGCACCGTGACCCAACATCCTGAGAAGAGAAGCCATGGATCCCATCAGCTATCTGCTCCAGCCTTCCCCTGGGGCGCCTCAACCTCCTGAAGCACCCTCCCAAAGCTGGGTTTGAAATGAGACTGGACAGTAACGGAACCCCGGTGACGATCTTTTAAGACCCAAGTTCACATGCCAGCTCTGCCACTTTCTGGCCATGACAAGTAACAAGTCATTTCACCTGCCGAGACTGTGTCCTCATCTGTACAGTGGGCATTAACCACAGCTACCCTTCAAGAGTCTTGCGAGGTTCAAGAGTCTTGTGCAGTTCAAAACATCCGTGAAGTTTTGAACAGCAACAGGCACATGGGATGTGCTCGGGGAACGGTGAGAGGAGTATAATGGAGTTAGGAGATCCTGGCTTCCTTCCTGGAGGAGGTGAGGGTGAGTGAAGCCTCCCAGAGTTTCTCTGCAATCCCTTCCACCTCACTTCCCACCTCGGGAGGGTGATATGCCTGGACTTAAACCCAGCAGAAGCTACAAAGCAGCCTTTGTCTCAGAGGCGAAACCCTAAACCAGCTGCCTTGACATCAACTCTGGAAAAACAATGCCAGGACAGCCTTCAACGTCCGTCACCTCTCTGCCAAGGTCTGGGAGCGGGTGCTTCACCCACAAGGCCTCGCAGCGATAGTCAGTGGGCTGGACAAGAACCCGGGAGCCATATTCCCATGGCCTTCAGGAAGAAGAGCTGCCCCGGTGATCCCTGAGGTGTAAGATAGGACTTGAACTCCTGTATCTCAGCCCAAGGGCCAGGGCCAGGAACATGCAGCCCATTCCTCAACCTGAAAGACTGAGCCTGGGAGTGTGGCCGGAATTATTCTGGAAGAGTCCACCAGATTCAGGTTCAAATCCCAGCTCTGCCCCGGCCTCACAGTGAGACCTCAGGCCAGGGATGGGTCCCAAGGCTGCCTCCGTATCCGCACAAGGATGCTGGGACTTAGGGGGCCCCTCCCCGGGGAGGCAGGGACACAGACAGACTCCCCATTCAAGACCGCTCTCCAGCAAGGCCACTGGAAGCCACAGGCTGCAGGTGACACACAGTGCTGGCCACAGCCTTGGATGCTAGGTCTTGCCCTACCAGTGATCCTGTTCTGACAGTCTGCTGGGGAGGACAGGGGATGCGACCTCCTCCTTGCCAGCCAAGCAGGCAGCTCTGCTGGGGAAAGGAAGTGCTCTGAACACAAAGGCCACTCTGCAGCTGGAACGGGGAGGGAAGAGGCAGTTCTCACTGTGTGGGGCCTTGGGGGCTGGTGAGGGCCAGGCTGGGACAGAAGGGACAGAGCAATAACAACTCAGGGGCCGGCACCCCACTTAGCCCTCGGCGTGCACCATCGCACTGAACCCTCTTTACTACCCGTGAGCTAAGGCTGTCATCCCCATTTTACACCCATCCCCGAGGTGGTGATGGGAACCCAGGCGATCTCACTCCAGGATCAGAGCTCCCACCCGAGTGAAGGCCCCGATCGCAGGCTGACAACGTAACCGAGGAAGAGTGAACAAATAATTTCTTTTTAATTCCCCATGGATGTATTACGCCTTAAGGCCCAGAAAGGAACAACCTACACGCTGGGGCTTCCCTGAACTCTGTCCGTAGCCTGGTGAGCTCTGACCCCAGTTTTCCCAACTTGAATAAGCCCTGATGTTTTAAACATCAACACTTTCTTTAAAGGCAAGTGTCAAACCAGTTGCAATGTAGTATCAAGACTTTCCATAGAAAACTGTGTACAGATCCAAACATACTATTTGTTAGGGCCCAGCCCCAGGCTGGAGACTCAAGAAACATGGTCTTTGTAAAGACTGGGGGATCAGCCTTTGTGGTTCACCCAACTCCCCACCGTGGGCAAAGTTCTCAGACCTCCAACTCCAGGGCTCACCCCAGAGAAAAGGGGATGGGAATGGCCCTCAGTGGGCCAGGCTCATCAACAACCCTGTGGGTCTCGTCATCCCATTTTATACAAGAGGAAACCAAGGCACAGAGAAATGCACAGCTGAGTACACGGCTGGCAGACAGGGACAGTAGGTCAGTCGGCCACTCAGTCAAGACGCCAACGCCAGGCCGATCTCAGGAAATTGCCTCTGGTTACGAGGAGACAAACCCAAGGTGACCTCAGGTGTCTCTTTTGTAGGCCAAGAGAGCCTCATCTGCAGCACTGAGGACCCGGATGTCTGGCCGAGGGGCACGGCTCAGTCTGTGTGGGCTCCACTTTGACAGGCTCCGAGGCCTCTTCACTCTACGTTCTCTGGCCTCTGCAAGTTTTCCAAAGCCCTCCTTAAAGGACCAGCAGCCTCCAGAAGGATCCCTTAGCCCAAGGGTTTCAAAGGAACTCTGTTTAGGGGACCTGGGTTCTAGCCCCTACTGTGCTGTGTGACCTCAAGGGAGCTGCTCTCCTTCTCTGGGCCTCAGTTTTCTCATCTGTAAAATGGTCATGGGTATGTGGGTGGGAGTAGAGAGAAAAAGATAAAACACTGAGGGACGGACTCTCAGAAGGTCTTCTTCAAAAGACACCAGGCACATTTAGTCATCTGGGATGACAGGGGAACGACGTCTCCTAGAAGCAGGGGGATAGATTAAATGACCTCAGAGAGAGCCTCAAACTCTGGGCCCACCAGGGGGTATGAGGAAGGCACAGGTGTGAGGGAGAAGGGGCAGGTGGGGCAGTCAGGCAGGAGAGGTAAGGTGAGCAGCTTAGCCTCCCCAGCTCACTCCCCGACCGCCGGTGTCTAATCACAGGCCGAGACCTTGATAGGGGCGGGGGAGGCTGAGGCCCCCATGACGGCATTGACCTCTAACCTGGCAGTTATCCCTCTCACCAGGCAACCTCCCCTGTCACCCAAACTGATGTCAAGACCCCAGGCCCATAGTACAAGGGGTCTGCCTTGGACAGAGGTGGGGTCCCGACTCCGGGGCCTCCAAGTCCACAGCGGGTAGAAAGAGGCTCTCAGCCCCATACTCACAGACACACGCGCACACCCACGGGCTCACGCACGGGCTCACAACGCCCCAGCAGCAAACAAAGAGCCCCCCACCAAGGCCTGGCATTGGGCGGAGGTGGGGGACAGAGACCCCCTCACAGCCCTCCCCTGCCTCCAGCCATAGGGAACAGAGACCAAAACAAGAAAGAAGGGAAAGAGGGAAAGGAGAGAGGAGGAGAGACAGCAAAACAGAGCAAAGAGAGCCAAGAAGGCCATGAGGAGGGAGGCAGGCCAGAAAGGCGGAGAAGAAAGAGCAGGCAGGCCAGGTTCTGGCTGTGTCCTGACTCCAGCCCGGGCCTGGGTTGTGCACCAGCATGGCAATCTCAGCTACAGGTCTTTGCACAAGCTGTTCTCTCTACCAGCAGCACCCTTCCCCCTTCTCTTCCACTCTTACTGGACCTTCAAAACACAACTCAGCTGATGTCTCCTCCAGGAAGCCTTCCTTGACTGGCCCTAAGCTGGCTCAGCTGTCTTCCAGAATCCCTGGATTTCAGGCACTACAGGGTCCCACCAGTGTCCCGCCTAGTGCTCCAAGGCTCTCTCTCTGGTCCAGTGTTCTGACTTTGCAACAAGCTTTCCCCACATCTATTCCAGTCTCAGTCTCCACCCACACCCTGCCCCCAGATGGCCTTCTGCCCATTAACCACAGCAGGCGGGGACAAAACGGGGGTGCCAGTGGGCCCCGGGAAGATGTACCGACTCTGCCCAGAGAGAGGCCTGTCTGCTGGGGAATTTCACAAGGTCCACTTAGACCCAGCTCTTCCCCTCCCCCTAGACGGCAAACAGGTGGCAGCGAGCCAAGAAACTCCTTAAATAACCCAAGTAATAAAAATGCCAATTAAGAGGGTGGAAGGCAGTGTCTCCACTGTGGGGGTGTCTCTCCGTCGCCCAGCAGATGAGCAGGGGCTGTGTGCACCTGTACATCCTGCAGTCAGAGCACGCAGGCCAGAGAGCGCTGAGCAAGCATCTCAGAGCCGCCCTGGAGACAGCCCCGACCCAGCACAGCCCAGGCCGGGGCCCCAGTGCCACCGGAGTGCCCCCTTGCTTCTCTCCCCAGGACCCCCAGTCTCACTGAAGAATCACCGTGGCACATATATACACTACTATGTATAAAATAGATAACTGATGAGAACCTACTGTATAGCTCAGGGAACTCTACTCAAGGCTCTGTGGTGACCTAAATGGGAAGGAAATCCAAAAAAGAGGGGATATATGTATACATATAGCTGATTCACTTCACTGTACAGTAGAAACTAACACAACATTGTAAAGCAACTATACTCCAATAAAAATTAATTTAAAAAATCATCACAGCAGCTGCCAGTGTCTGAGGGCCGTCACCTCAGTCCCTTTCTCATGCCACCCATGCAATATGCCTATCCATCCCCATTTTGCAGGTAAGGAAGCAAGGACTCTCTCAAGGTCACGGAGCTGATAAGCAGTGGAAACACTCTTGGACTCCTCTCTTCCCAGCTTCCAAGTTCCACACAAACGCTCTGCTCCGAGCTGTTTAGTTCCAAAGGTTTTTGTCCTTTGACTTGGGATCTAGGGGAGATGTGATATAAAGGCAAGGGGAGGACAAGACCTTTCATGGAACTTCAAGTAGCCCCAGGTTGCATGAGAAGTTGGAGAAGAAACAGCAGTGTGGGTGTGGCCCAGGGCTTCCGATCACTTAGTCACCATGGGCACAGCACTCAACAGTTTATAAGATGCTTCCACAGGCATCACTTCGTTTAATCTTCCAAACGGCCTCATGAGGCCAGATTTATTACCCCCATTACACAGAAGGGAAAACTGAGGCTCAGAGCAGGAAAGCTGCTTGCAATGCGCATGCCCCTTCCCGGGTACCACACAGGATAAAAGGTTGGATCTGGAGCCTGACTTCCTGGGTTTGAATCTTGGCTCGCCACTTCCTGTCTTGGCCCGGCTTCCCTCAATGTCTCTATGGCTCAGTTTCAGCATCTCTAAAATGGGCTAATGATAGTATCCAACTCATAGAGTTGTTATGAGGTCATATAAATTAAATATTTGTAAACTGCTTTGAGTGGAGCCTGGCAAAGGGTACATGGTCTATAAATATTTTTTAAATTAATTACTATTTATTGTACCTCTAGTATGCATAGGCACTATTTGGGCAGGTACTTGTCACGTGACACTGTCCCATTTGTCTGTGTCCCCAGACACCGAGCTCCTGAGGGCAGGGGCTGTGTCTGCTTCACCCCGGTGCCCAGCATGGGGCCTGGCACACGGTGGGTGCCCAGCCACCATCCAGAGAACAGAACCTTGGTTTCTCAGACACCCACATCCAGCAACCTCATCTTCCCCAACAAGAGGCACAGGATGACTGTATCAAGTTCCCTCTACCCTGGCAAAGTTCACAGCACCAACCGAAAGCAAAAGTCAGACCTGAGCCCAGGGTGGAGGCCAGCTTCCCTCTGGCCACCAGAATGTCCGCTGCTCTCTCCTGCTCGTCATCAGGCAGTGAGCCCCTGACCACTGCCCTGGGAGTGCTCAGGCGCTGGGCGTGAAAAGGAGCATTGAAACTTAGAGTCTGAGACCCACATCCAGTCCTGACTTTGCTGTGTGACTTGGGGCAAGTTAATTTTCCTCTCTGAGCCTCGGTTTCCATCGTGCAGGGTTGTCACAAGGTTTAAATCAGATCACAAGGAAAGTGCCTGACAGGTAACGATTAGTGTTCCTAGCTCGCCATCCCTTCCCCCACCCTCACCCCCAGGTCTCCCAGCCTAGCTTTGCCAACCCAGGAACTCCCCCTCCCCAGAGCTCAATCCTCAGAGATCAGGGGGGCTGGCCTGCCCTCTATGGCGGCCCAGGAGGCTCATCTGCCTGCGTTGCCAGTGATTCATTGGCTTCGCCAGAAATAATTACTCTAAAGTCACAGCAGGAAGTCTTCCCTGCATGGTGGCCACCTCCTGTTCCGCCACCCGCCCCGGCAATATTGTGACAGGTGCCGGGGAGACCCACACCTCAGCCTGCCTCTCGTCTGCTTCCTCCACCCTGTGCCAGCATCACCAGCCTCCAGGCCGCATGAGACGAAGCCAGCCTGCGTCTCTGCCAGGCAGAGCACTGAACTTGGGGTCTGGAGACCCAGGCTGGACTCGCTGGGAGATCTGGGGCAGAGTTCTTCACCCTTCTGAAACTCTCATCTGTAAAATGAACAGAATCAATCCTACCTCTTGGAATTGCTCTAATAATTAAATCTCACTTATTTAAAGAATTCATCACAGAGCTTAGCACGTAGTAGGTACTCAATTAATGGTGGCTATGAACCCACTATGATTTATTTTATTTTATTACTTTTTAAATTATTTTATCTTATTATTTATTTTTGGCTGTGTTGGGTCTTTCTTTGTTGCTGTGCACGGGCTTTCCCTAGTTGCGGTGCACAGGCTTGTTATCACGGTGGCTTCTCTTGTTGTGGAGCACGGGCTCTAGGCTCGCAGGGCTCCAGTAGTTTTGGCAAGCAGGCTCAGTAGTTGTGGCTCACAGGCTCTAGAGCACAGGCTCAGTAGTTGTGGCGCACGGGCTTAGTTGCTCCACGGCATGTGGGATCTTCCCGGACCAGGGATCGAACCCGTGTCCCCTGCACTGGCAGGCAGATTCTCAACCACTGCACCACCAGGGAAGCCCCTCAACTGATTCTTATAACACTGGGAAGCAGAACACATAAGAAAACGTATCCCCATTTTACAGAGCAACACATCAAGGTGCAAGAGATTAAATGGCATGCACAGAATGCAGATCACTCCAATAGAGTTATAGAGACAACAGTGTTCCTAGGGCACTGGGCGAGCCCATCTTCCCAGTGTCCCCACGCCCAGGTGGGCAACACCCTAGGCAAGCCAGGACCACGACCTGGACTCCACAGGGCTCTAACTGCCCCCTGCTACACCCCAGGGGGCTCAGCCAGGCCACAGGCCCTCAAGGGAACCTGAGGCATTTGCCAGATTTAGTATTGGGTGACAACTACTCTTGTACCAAGAACTAGAGCAAGAAACTACATCCTGCCCAGGAAGCCAAGCATGGGTGCCCACTGGGGTTGGGAGGGCACTGCCCTGGCAGGCAGGCGGCAGCATCAGAAATATTCACCAGCCTCCCACCTGGCCTGGAATCTTCTAAGCACCAGTCCTGCCAAGAGGTTTCACAACCCCCAGATGCTGCCAGCAAGGTCATGGACTACCCTCTCCCCAGGTTCAAGCCCCGTTCTTGACTTCTGCCCAACTCACAAAGCCAGCATTGCTCACCCCTTCTGCCCTGTGAAATCTGGCTGTGTAACTCTTGGAACTTCACCACCTACAATGTACTGTATCTCTGTGAGCCCATTTACTGCTCTCACAATGTTGGGACACAGATCTCAGCATCCCCCTTTTCCAGATGAGGAAACTGAGGCTCAGAGAGGCAAAGTGATAGCCCAAGCTCGTTCAGCTTTTAACTCCTGCACTGGCGGCCCAGCGTGTGGCACCAGGAGACAGGTATTCATTCAAACTTGTTGAACTGATGTGTCAGGACTGGAGCGCGTGTCTCCTGTCTCCAGGTCCAGACCCTGCTCTCCACAAGCTGTGAGTCCGCCGGATGTAGAGTCCATGCGTGTCAGTTATTGTGTCAACCCAGCCTCACTGGGGCCTACCAGCACGCAGCAGCCGGGCACAGAGCGCCCCTCACTGCACAAATACTTGCTCAGCATGGACTCTGCCCAGGCCCTGGATGGGTTCTCTGTGTACAAGGCGAAGAAGACAGACCCGGAACCGGCCCCCACAGAGCTTACAGTCAGTGGAGGGGGCAGATACATCCCAGGCAATTACAATTCAGGGTGTACGGTCCTGCGATGGGGAGGCAGTGGGTGCTCAGGAATGCCCAATGCAAGAAAGTCAGGGGAGAGCAACATATCCTGACCCTGAGGTTACAATAGGGCTGCCTCCTTCCCTGCCGTGGGCCTCCTGCCATCTATGACCTGGGAAATAAACGGAGCACCAACCCGGTTGAATCTCATCAACGTGATCGAAAGCCAGGACTCCACATGCAAAGTCCGCAGCCTCCGGTATCACTGACACATGGCATGGTTCAAATCAATTCCCTTGGAAGTCCATGCATCTCTTAGCGGCAAGGGATGTCTGAAAGTTCTGGGTCTACCCTTCTATGTCTTTCAAATACCGACACGTGTGGGGATGCAGCCACGGGCTCGGAGAGAGAGCCTGAGAGCGCTTGTGCGTGCGTGCGTGTGTGCGTGTGCGTGCGTGCGTGTGTGTCTGTGCGTGTGTGTATGTAAGCTGGTGGGGCCCAGGGGCCTGTATCTGGTGGCCAAGGCAAAAGCCCCGCCTCAAATTCCTGGGAGAAGGAATCTTCAGTGTCAGCTGTATCCCTGCTTCCTGCTTCCTGTTTCCTTTTCTTTTCTGGGACCTCATTCCCCTCCTTCTAGCATGAGGCTCTGAAAAGCCCTCCCAAATTTGTTCCCAAAGAGTCTGCCAGCCTAACCCAAGAGACTTGGAAAACAGAGTTGGGATGGGGGACGTCCCGGGAGCTTCATGTGCCTTAACACATGAGCTTATTTACTCCTTTCAGAGCCCTAGGGGAGTTATTCTCCCTCCTTTACAGAAAGCAGTGTCTCAGGCAGCTCAGAGAGGCCAAGCAATTGCCCATAGTCCCGCAGAGAGTGGCAGAACCGGGATTCAATCCCTTTTTCCACCATCCCAGGCTGCCTCCCAGGAAAATCAGAAATAAAGACTCCGTATCAGCAGCTTCGGAAACAATGGAAGTGGCAGGGAACGAAGCCCTCTGACCAGCTTTCCGGGGCAGTCTTGTGGCTTTGGGGCACTTAGGGGCCAGCACCCACCTGCTCAAGGGCCTCCCAGCATATGACGGGAAAAGGCAAGGGACGCTCCAGCTGGCTCACCCACCAGCCCTTTTTGGAGCCCTCCATTCGGGCCCAGCCGCTTCCGGCTCATGATCAGAAATAGCTGTGACAAAAGTCCCGCCTATCCCCGAAAGTGGCTTTTTAAAAAATGCTTAAAGGCAGACACATAAAAAGGTGGAGAGAATTCTGCCAAGCCCCAGTGGAAGGCAAATGATGCGGGCATCACCTCAGGGCAGAGAAGAAAGCTCTCAATGGCAGACAGAAGTTCTGCCTGGCTCGGCTTTGTGGGTCAGCTCCCTCTGGGCCTCAGTTTCCCCAACTCTAAAATGAAAGTATTTAGCTGAATCAGTGATTTCTTTCTTTCTTTTCTTCTAAACTGTAAAACCCTGGTTTCCAATCGAATCTCCCTCAGAATATTAATCTGAGAATCATGAAAGTGGAGCTGCTGTGTTTGATGTTGGCCGAATCCTAGGTGGTCAGCCCCCCGGACTGTCCCCAGAATCATCCCCAAGACACCCTCTTCTAGACTCCAGGGCTCCAAAGAGTCCACTTGCAAACCACTAGGCTAAATGATCACTGTGGTCATCCTGGCTCTCAAACAAAGCTCCAGGGAAAACAAACCAAGAACTTTCAGGCTGACTGGAGTCAGGGGCACAGACACTCAGCAACTTGCAAGGGGAGGCAACAAAACCAGCTGGTTCCAAACCACACGGGGCCTGAGGCAGGAGAGGGGGAGACCCGGAACAGAGAAAGGCCACACTGTCATCTCAGGAGGCAGAAAGAGCCGCCCTGAACTGGGCCCCTCCAAATCACAGACCGAAATGTAGAGCGAGCTGGCAGGGATCACCTAAAGGAACCCTGTTGTGTATAGGTAGGGGACCTAAGGCTCAGAGAGGGCAGGAATTGGCCTGAGGTCACACAGCACCTAATGGTAGAGCCAGACCTGGAGTCTGGGTCTCTAGGATGCCCATTTAGAAAACTCTCTGCCTGTCTAAAGTTTATCTAGTTTCAGTAGGAATCTCCCAGGGAAAGGCCCCCCAGCTTGCAAACTCAGAACAGGGTATTTTGGTGGCACTGCATGGTGACAGGGTAGAGATGTTTGTTTTGGTTTTCAAATCAATGCTTGACAACCTTGTCGGCTACAGTTTCAGTGACCACATTTCCCTCGTGGTAAAGAGCTCAGAGTTGATTGGACCAAAAGGAAACCAAAGCAGGAGTGATGGGGGCCAGGGCCCAGTCACCCCCAGGCCAGGGGCTCTGGTTTGGGTTGGTATTTCCAAAGCACAGATCCTGTAGCACTGACAGCACACAAGACGATGTGACGTAGCACACAGGTGACTTGTTACATTTACATTTTATTGACTATGTGTGTGAATGGATATACAAAATGTAGTCTACCCATACAGTGGAATATTATTCAGCATTATAAAGGAATGTACTGCTGATATAAGCTATAGCATGGATGGACTGCACAAGCGCCATCTAAGTGAAAGAAGCCGGACACAAAAGACTACATACTGTATGACTCCATTTATATGAAATGCCCAGCAAAGGCAAATCTATAGCAATAGGAAGCATATCAGCGGTGCCTGGTCTGGGGTGGGAACAGGGATTCACTGCAAAAGGGCAGAAGTGTTGCAAGTGTTCTAGAACTGGATTGTGTGGTTAGTTGCACAACTCAGTGGACTGGCTAAAAATCATTGAACTGTACACGTAAAATGGGAGAATTTTATGATATGTAAATTATACCCCATAAGGCTATATAAGATATTTTACGTAAGAAATAATATGGATGGTGGTACATGAATATGGCCACAGTTCATGGAGGTGGAACCCCAAAAGTCCCCAGCTTGGAGAACACTGAGCTACACAACCCAGGGTGCCCTTTGGAGACGCAGAATGAACATCTCCAAGGCTGCGAGTTCCACCAGGTGGACCAGAGGAAACCCTGGAAGCTTTCCTTTCCCGGCACAGGCTCCTTCTGTTGGCCACTGCTTGGGGATCCATGCTAGACATCCTGGAACGATCTGAAGCCTTCAGTGGCCAAGAGCCCAGGTAAACACCTTGGTCTCGTTCTCTTACGAACAGGAGATCAGAAGTGCGCAGGGAGTTCAAACTCAGATTTACATATTGTCCAGGCTGGGAAGACCCTTTGAGATCATCTACCCCAGTGGTTCTTAAGCTTTTCGAAAAGCTGATCATACGCCTGCCCTTTTCCCAAAAGAAAATTCTTATGATAAACCCAAATACAGAAACAAGTAAAAACAGAATGTTACTTGTATAAATTTATATTGTAGGCTCAATGATATAACAGTTACCTATTCTAAACTCAGTCCATGAGGTTGATGAGGCTATTTTGATCCATTAACATTTAGAACTGGGATTATGGATGACAGGTCCACCTTCGCTTTAATTCCATCTCTGGTTTTGGCTACAGAGTATTAAGAAAATCCTGACTCACACAGATTAGTAGCTACAAACGGGACCAGCTTTAAGCAGTTGCTTTGTAATCTCAGAGTACTCTTCTGACAAAGAGAAGGCAGGGGTAGGCTCTAACTTGAGGCCAAGTACTAACAAATCAATGTCAAGTAGACTTCCATGAGTTAACAGTAAGAACTTAAAAGTGACTGAGCACACTTTTATGACCATTTTAACATTTTTAAAATATTAACTTTTATTTAATATTCAAGGAACTTCCTAAGGTATCTCTGAGGCAGCCGGGGGCTTCAGGGACAGTTCTAGACCACCCTCCTCTCGCTTTTACAGATAGGGAAACTGAGGCTCAAAGACGGGAGTAAACTTGCATTGAAAAAATCCAACTTGAGCCCTGAATCAACTTCAGAAAAGATGCGTCTCCCCAGTTCACAAAAAAAAGGAAAAAAATGGGGAAAGAGAAGGTACACACTCACCCCAGAAGGGCGGGAAGAGAGACACCCACACTCCACCTGTCTCAGCAGCACCCATGTCACTCCAGGCCAGTGTCAGAAGCTGACATCACACCCCACACCCTGGGTGCAACTTGAACAGGGCATTGCTCAATGCCGACCCATCTCCCTCTAAGATTGGGCAGAGTTTTTTCATCTCCTTAGTAGCCAGGTCCCAAAAGCACACACACAATAAAGCAAACACAGCGCAAGCCTGGGGCATGACGACACAATCAACAGTGGCAGACAGAAGGGCCCATCCCTCCAAGTTTCACCATCGAGAGCAAGTGCCTGTTTCTCTGCCCCACCCCAAGGAAGCTGCCCACTAGGGGCAGAGAGGTGGCCTCCGCATGGCGAGGCACCAGGCCATTCTCAAGTCCTCAGCCCAGAAGAGTAGCTTGCTCCCCGCAGGGTCCAAGACCTACCCCCAAGAAGCCAGGCCCTGCATGAGAGACCTGAGACTCCAGGCAACTGCTCCCTGACAGCTTGACAGAGCTGATCATCTTTAATAATGTCAAGTTGATTACTGTATACCTTCCAAAAAGCATCACCAGCCTACTCACCCCTTGGGCAACTGTGGATGGATTTTATTATTCCCATTTCTCTGATAAGTAAACAGGCTTCCGAGTGGTTCTGTGACCACGTGGTTCAGCCAGTGGTTCTCACAGGCAGGTAATGGAGCTGGCACGTGAATCCCGCCCAGTGGCCAGCCTGCCAGTAGAGGAAAAGGAAGGAGACCCATGCCCAGCTCTCTGTGCTCATGTGAGCACTAGGACTCGAGGAATGGAGGAAAGATGCTTCTCAGTGCATCCTCCAAGCCCTGAAGTTCAGAGCCACAGCTCCCAATGCAGAGTTGCCCATGCCTGGGACAGCAGAGGGCCCTGCCCCTATCCAGGCCTGAGATGCTACAGACAGACCCCTCTACTCTTATCAGAAGGGCGATTTGACAATACTGTCAGCCAGGTTGCAGGCAGGAAGCAATGTCAGTTTCCCAGCTAGGGAATCTGGGCTGGGCAGGAAGGTGCTAGCCAGTTCAGCAGGCAGTCTGTGCCATACTCCAGCAGAGACAGTGGTCTGGGTCCATTCGGTGCCCAGTCTTCCAGCCTAAGGTTATCTCCTTCTGTGGGCCTTTAGGGCTGAGTTTGTTGGGGTCCAAAAAACCATGAGAATTGGGAGTGGGGAGAAGAGAGGTGAAGGTAGCTGTTTCTAAAAGCTCGTGGCCAGTCTGATGTAGGTCTGGTTATCCAGCCCAGCCAGCTGGACCTTACAGAGCTGGAGCAAGACAGCAGACCCTGGCCTCAGTGGAAAGATCCAACCATTCTTAAACACATGACTTTTTAATTCAAGGAACAAGAAGCCAGTGGATTACTTAAGAGTTATTTCTTTTCATCCATTGATAGAGGAGAGCCCACCTCCTACATCCTTGGGAAAATACCTAAGCTGGAAGACAGACTAGCCAGGTAGTATTTCACATCCTGGCTTCACCACCTATTAGCCAAGCCATCTTAGGCAAGTCACTTGCATCTCTGTGCCTCGGTTCTCTCATCTACAAAATGAGGATAAGAATGCCCCACACTTTGCGTTGCCATGAGGATTAGATGAGATCACGGAAAACACCAATGGTCACTATGTCACCTAGAAAACAATGTGCCTGGTCCAGTGACGGAGCGGAGGTGTCCTCCACCATAGTTAGCGCCCTCTCCCATTCTTGGAACTAGATAACTGAGTTTTCCAAGCGTGTGTAGGGCTTTCTGCAAATACAGCTTCCAGCCCACCTGCCAGGACCAGCTGCCGCCCCCGGCCCCTCCCGAACGCACACATTCCTTGGCCGCGGAGACAGGGAAGACCCCCCCGGCCGGGAGTGCGGGGGCAGGAGCGGGGCCCCACTCACCTCCGCTTGTACTCGTCGCGCTCGCGCTTCACCTTGGCCAGCACGTTGTAGAGCGCGCGGATCTCGGGCGTGATGGTGTCGATCTGCACGCCCACGCCGTCGGGGTGCACCCACGACACGCCGGGGCCTTGCACGGTCTCCACGCCGCCGCCGCCCGTGCGCCGCACCTGCGTGTAGCTCCAGATGGTCCCGGGCAGGCGGCCGTAGTGCTGCGGCTGCGAGCCGCCGCCGGGGGGCAGGCCGCCCAGAGCC
>NW_020173679.1:1588312-1631617 GCF_003031525.2 Neophocaena asiaeorientalis asiaeorientalis | reverse complement strand
AGCCGGTTGCGCCGCTCCAGCTCGTGCACTTTGGCCAGGAAGCAGCGGAAGCGCACGTTGAGCCCCTTCAGTAGGTGGATGTTGGAGCCCAGGTCGTCCCGCAGCGCCGCCGTCACCGGCGATGGCCCTGGCCCGGCCCCGCCGCCGCCACCCGCGCCGGGGCAGGTCCCCCCGGAGCCGCTCGGCGGGCAGACGGAGGCCAAGGCCATCTCCCCGAATATCAGCGAGTTCACCATGCGCCGGCTACGCGGCTCAGGGACCCGGGCCCGCGGCTCCAAGTGCGGCTCCAGCTCCGGGCAGGGCTCCCGGCGCGGCCGGGCCAGGGAGGGCGCAGGATCCAGCGCGACCTGCCGGTCGGTTCCAGATGCGCGCCAGATGCGGCCTCCGCAGAGACAGCGAGCCGGACCGCCCCCGGATGTGGGCGCCGAGGCGAGGGACTGGACTTGGGTCGTGGTGGAGGCCGCGGCGGCTTGCGCGAGGTATCGAGGATCGCTGGTACCGGCGCCGGGGCTGTCAGAGACGCTGTGGAGGCTCCGCGGTATTAGAGCGCAGAAGACTCTCAGCCTGCACTGCCCCTCTGCGGCGGGCCCCGCCCACTGCAGACACAGGCCCCGCTCCCAAGCTCGCCCCGCCCACCCCGCCCTCCTCTGCGGCGCTCCCAAAGCTGGAGGCAGGGTCCCCGAGGCCCGCAGCGCCGGGCCCCGCCCACGGCCCCGTGGCTCCTCCCATTCCCGGGCTCCACAGTCTTCTCGGCTCGGTGGACTTGCTGTCTGCAGCTTTGGCTCCGCCCAGCTCCGGGTTGGGCCACTCCCTCCCCTGCGCCGGGTCCAGCCCTCCAGCCGGGCTCGGATTCTTTGCCTGGGGACACAGACCGCAGAGCTGCACCAGGCACGCGGTTAGGTGGAACCGCCGCAGAGCCAGCCCGGCCTCTTAAAGGGACAAGCAGCCACGGCAGCGCTCGTTTCCCCCTTTAGGAAGTCCCCTCCCCCACGTCCTCTGTCAAGGAGACCCCGCTTCTCTTCCACCCCACCCCAGCTCCCCGGCCCCAGATTACCACGAGGTGAGGGAAACCTCGACCTGGAAGAGCCGGGGGGCCAGAGCCTCCGAAGGTGTATCCGCACCCCACCCCCACTCCAGCCTGGGGCGGCCTAGTTCGACCTTCCCAGGATACGGCAGCGTTTCCAGCGGCAGGTCCCCCACGCGGTGGACCCGGGAGCGCTCCTCTACCGCTTGCCCCCGCCTCTAACTGCGGGCCTCGCCGTCCCGAGACTGGCCTGGGCAATGCCGAGCCCGCTGGTCCTCGGGTCCAAAGATACGCCGCACGGATGGTGGGGACAGGAGTGGGGAGACTGAGCAAAGACCCTCCCGGAATGTGACACCCGCAAGCTCAGCCTGGGCTGCTGCCGCGCCCCCGCCCTGAATGACCACCTCCCCACCACCGCACACTCATATGCTGAGATGCAGCTGACCCCAGAGCGGGCCATCGAACTGCTTGGGGGGCAGCTTGAGGGCAGAACAGGTATAGAGGGCGGAGCCCACCAGAGGACGCATTCATTCGTTCATTCACTCATTCATTCAAATCTGTTTTCATATTTACCACCGTAAAGACGAAGTTCTCCAGTCTCCTGGTGTCTCTTAAACCAGTTTGCAAACATCTATGGTAATTTTTTGAACGCTAATAGTAGTTCCCATTACTGAGTGCTAAGTATATGTCAGGTGCCATAGTTGTTATCCCGATTTTACAGAGGTCGCTGAGACCAGAGGAACAGCGATCCATCCCCAAACACATGTTCTAACCCGCCTACCGATGCTGCTGGCCTCTTGTCCATTTCCCCGTTGGATCCTCACCACAAACCTCAGAGGGCCATCATCAAAAAATCTAGAAACAATAAATGCTGGAGAGGGTGTGGAGAAAAGGGAACACTCTTGCACTGCTGGTGGGAATGTAAATTGATACAGCCACTATGGAGAACAGTATGGAGGTTCCTTAAAAAACTAAAAATAGAACTACCATATGACCCAGCAATCCCACTACTGGGCATATACCCTGAGAAAACCATAATTCAAAAAGAGTCATGTACCAAAATGTTTATTGCAGCTCTGTGTACAATAGCCAGGAGATGGAAGCAACCTAAGTGTCCATCATCGGATGAATGGATAAAGAAGATGTGGCACATATATACAATGGAATATTACTCAGCCATAAAAAGAAACGAAATTGAGCTATTTGTAGTGAGGTGGATGGACCTAGAGTCAGTCATACAGCGTGAAGTAAGACAGAAAGAGAAAAACAAACACCGTATGCTAACACATATATATGGAATCTAAGAAAAAAAAAAGTCATGAAGAACCTAGGGGTAAGATGGGAATAAAGACACAGACCTACTAGAGCATGGACTTGAGGATGTGGGGAGGGGGAAGGGTAAACTGTGACAAAGTGAGAGAGTGGCATGGACATACATACACTACCAAATGTAAAATAGGTAGCTAGTGGGAAGCAGCTGCATAGCACAGGGAGATCAGCTCGGTGGTTTGTGACCACCTAGAGGGGTGGGATAGGGAGGGTGAGAGTGAGGGAAATGCAAGAGGGAAGAGATATGGGAACATATGTATACGTATAACTGATTCACTTTGCTATAAAGCAGAAACTAACACACCATTGTAAAGCAATTATACTCCAATAAAGATGTCTAAAAAAAAAAACCTCAGAAGGGAGGTAACCCGTACCTTTGAACGCCTGCGGCTTGCACTGTGCACATAACCAGGTATGTGGCATGTTCCACATTCTTCAGGCTGCATTTTTTGAATTGCAATTTAATTTTTGTCTTGTTATTAATTTTTGTGTTTGTTCCATTTCTTTGTGTGTAAGCTTGCGGGCAGGTACCCTGTCTCACAGGGAGAATGGCTTGGTGTTCTCAGTGACAGAAGAGACACAAAGGAGACACAGGCATACTCTGGGGTGAGGTCGTGGCTGTGATGTTAGTCGGCTGTTTAGTCACAGGAGCAAACCCTCCCCAGTTTCCTTCCCTCAACCCCCAGTTCCTTGCTCCCTTCTGAAAATAGGCTCACCTTTCCAACACTCAGAGCTGAAACTCACCTGTCTTGAAACATTTCTCTTTTTAACCCAACCCAATGTGGTCACTGCTCTTCACTCTTTGTTCTCTCCTCTCTTGGTGATTTTCTTGTTTAACCTAAAGAATCAAAACCTTTTGCCTTAAAACAAGAGTTCACGGACCCTGGCGGGGATGAGGATAGAATTCTGAGAGGTCCATGCCATGGACAAAAATTATACCCTTATTTTCATTAATCCCTAAATGGCATTCAGCATCTCCCTTGATCATGAATGCAGGCAACAAGTAGAAGTCCCTGTGATTTTGTCACTAATAGAAATCACAGGTATTTTCACATCACCTTCAGTTTCTATATATCTCAAAGTATCACTTAAGCTACCACGCTCTGAAATTAAGATCGTATTCGACTCACCACTAAATCTTACTTAATGTATTAACACATGTTACTATATCACAAATTTTTTTAGTACTTTGATAGTTGTATTTTAGTAAAATTGTTTTCACTGTTGTCCGAATGCAATTTTTAAAAATTTATTATGAGGTGGATCCACAGGCTTCACCAGATGCCTAAGGGGCCTTAACCCACAGAAAGGGTTAAGAAGCCACACCTGGGGAGTGGTTCCCTGCTGTCTTTTCTCTGAAGGATCTGCCCTGCCAACAGCATTGCCCTGGAATTGGAGTGTGAAGCCCTCCTGGAGGGGCGGGGTGGGGTGGGAGGCACCCAGCCCTGTCCTGGGCCTGGAGAGATCCAGACATTCCAAGATTATTTTTTGAGCTCCTGCTTTAGCACAGACCCTGGCCTAACACTAGAGAAACAGCCGTGAGCAATGCAAGAGCTCCAGGAGCCCTGGGGGAGCTAATGGAGACAAACAACCCAACGGACCATCCTGAGACGGGGGCCGAAGTGCAGCGGACGGAAGCCTGACCAGGAAGAGATGGCTGCGCAAGGCCAGGAGATCCAGAGGAAATGGACGAAGTGGTACCTGGACTTGAAGGGCTTTTCAACTGAGTCCTAGAAACATGATTTGTACAAACAAAATGGCTAGAAATTAGTTCTGTGGCCACATAGGTGCAAAAGTGAGATGCTATGTATCCTGCTCTTTGTGGGCAAGATGAGAGGGGAGGCCAGCCTAATGCCCTTGCAGCTAGAGTGACCAACTGTCCCCATTTGCCCAGGATCGAGGAGTTTTCCTTGATGTGGGGCTTTCAATGCTAAAACCCAGAAAGTTCCAGGCAAACCGGGATGAGTTGGTCACTCTTCTTCCAGCCCATATAGTTCCTGAGACTTCTATAGCCAGAAGTCATGGTCATCAATGTCAGCCAGACAGAGCTTAGAGTACAGCAAGCCCAATGCTCCCATTTTAGAGACAAGAGAATTGAGGCCCAGAGAGGGGTGGGAACTAGCCCCAGATAATTAGTGGCAAAGTCTGGTCTAGAATTCTGGCCCCCACTCCCTCTCCAATGCTCAGTACCACCCGAAGCCAGACAGTGAAATCAGTGGTCCCTTCCCTTCAGCCCTGGGTACCCTCACCTCCCCCATCAATAATCCAAAGGGGCTACAGATGGGCCCTCACCAGGTGGAGGGAGGAGTTGTTCCAACAGACAAAGGAATATCCCCAGGAAGGATGCCAGCCTCCACTTGCTGATCAAGGATGGGTTTTCTTAGCATGATACCTACCTGTGGCCCTCAGATTCACAGCAGTGTGTCTGACCTGCCTGGCCTCTTCTTCCAGAGATGGGCTTTTGAACAAAAGTTGGCTTAGGTTTGTATCTCTGCTCCAGCTGTGTAAACTGGCAAGTCACTTGACCTCTCTGAGGCCCATCAGTGAAATGGGTATGACTTTACCCACAAGGCCCTTATACCCTCTGCCTCTGCCACCTGCCCTGTCAAAGTGCCAGGCCCCTGGCAGGCTGTCAATAAACAGTTACTGAATGAATGAACAAAAGAAAGAAAGAAAGAAAGAAAAGAAAGAAAGAAAGAAAGAAAGAAAGAAAGAAAGAAAGAAAGAAAGAAAGAAAGGAAGGAAGGAAGGAATAAAGGAAGGAAGGAAGGAAGGAAGGAAGGAAGGAAGGGAGAAAGAGAGAGAGAAAGAGAGAGAGAAAGAAAGAAAGAAAGAAAGAAAGAAAGAAAGGAAAGAAAGAGAAAGAAAGAGAGAGAGAGAAAGAAAGAAAGAAAGAAAGAAAGAAAGAAAGAAAGAAAGAAAGAAAGAAAAGAAGGAAAGAAAAGAAAGAAAGAAAGAAAGAAAGAAAGAAAGAAAGAAAAGAAAGAAAGAATAGTCAAACAACTTTCATTTTCCCCACTCTAGCCCTCTGCCATTTCACCAGCTAACTACCCCCTCATCCTTCAGGTCCCAGCCTCCCTGTCCTCCCAGCAGCTGCCAGGTCTGAATGGGGTTGCTTCCTCTGGGCTATACCAGCACCATGCCTACAACATGACAGCCTCGGATACACTCTCTTGCCATTGCTGGCTTTTTCATTGTCATCTCCACCCCACCCCCGCCCTACTCCCCAACACCTGCTAGACCGTGATTTCCAGCAGGGCAGGGATCTTGAACAAGAACCAGGTCCAGTTCACTACTGTACCCCCATGTTCTGGCATGATGCCTGGCACATAATAGGTGCTCAACAAAGATGAGTTTAGGTAAACAACTGAATGAGCTGTTGGCACTGGTAAAAGAAAGAAAGAAAGAAAGAAAGAAAGAAAGAAAGAAAGAAAGAAAGAAAAGAAAGAAAGAATAGTCAAACAACTTTCATTTTCCCCACTCTAGCCCTCTGCCATTTCACCAGCTAACTACCCCCTCATCCTTCAGGTCCCAGCCTCCCTGTCCTCCCAGCAGCTGCCAGGTCTGAATGGGGTTGCTTCCTCTGGGCTATACCAGCACCATGCCTACAACATGACAGCCTCGGATACACTCTCTTGCCATTGCTGGCTTTTTCATTGTCATCTCCACCCCACCCCCGCCCTACTCCCCAACACCTGCTAGACCGTGATTTCCAGCAGGGCAGGGATCTTGAACAAGAACCAGGTCCAGTTCACTACTGTACCCCCATGTTCTGGCATGATGCCTGGCACATAATAGGTGCTCAACAAAGATGAGTTTAGGTAAACAACTGAATGAGCTGTTGGCACTGGAAAAACTTCCTGTAAAGTGCCTAAGAGGTGTTCAATAAGGGTTAGATTTTCACATTTTAATTACATTTCTTGGTTTGACAACTTTATTGAGGCGTTTTTTTACATATCATACAATCCACCCACTTCAACGGTTTTTAGTGCATTAACCAAGTTGCACAGCTATCACTATAAATCAGTTTTAGAATATGTCACCTCTCCCAGTATGATCTCTCACTCACGCCATTTACTGTTACTCCTTGTTTCCACCTCCTGCCCTGGGCAACCACTAATCTACTTTCTGTCTCTTTAGATTTGCCTTTTGTGGACATTCCCTATAAATGGAATCGTACAATATGTGATCCCTCGTGTCTGGCTTCTTTCACTAAGCGTCATGTTTTTGAAGTTCATCCACAGTATGGCATTGGTAGGGCCTTGCTTTCTATTGCCAATCTCTTTTAAAATTTTGGTAGTTTGAATTTTTCATTACCTTATTTACTTTACTTTTCTGCATATCAGTTCCTCATCTGGAAATAGGACTAAGAAAAGTAGTTACCCTGGAGGGGGGTTGTAAGGGTTAAATGAGTTAATGCATATAAAGTCAACATGAAGTAAATGCTCAATAAATATTAGCTATTATCACCATAGTTTTTTTCCATTCTTTTTGCTTATGCCAGTGTGAAAAGCCCATAAATGTCTTAAGAAGCAGGGGAAAAAATAAGCGTCTCCCATGATCCCACACCCAGTGGCCCTCTCTGGCATCTGAGCCCAGTCCTACTGCCAGGGAGAATGAACTGCCCTCCCCCTAAGTCCCCCATCCCCAACCCCAGGCTGCAGTTTCTAGAATACTCCCATCAGGTTTCTTCATGGTGAAATGAAAGAAAGCAATAAAACATGATGGCACAGAGGAAAGGGAGTGGTTATTAGTCCCACATGATGTTACAGGCGAAAATTAATCCTTTACAAGGCACAGGGAAATTCTTGAGATGGCCCATCTCACCTCCCCAAAAACAACAATGACAACAAAAACAGTCAAAAAGAAAAAACTCTGGCAGAAAGGGCGACTTCAGCAGCATGTTGCCCAGCCTCATCCCTCCTGGACATCTGCAGGCTTACAGGCGGCTTAAGCTGCCTGTTGGCTCAGCAATTATTCTGGGTGGGTTTGCCTTCCTCGTAAAGGGTGTGGGTTTCACTGATGTCAGGGCGCCGGAGTGTCCTGGCTGCCTGGACATCCCTGATCTTGGTCAGCAGCCTTGGGGGAGCCCTGGTTGCTTCCAGCACCTTCTCCAGGCCTCCGCAGGCCTCTCTCATGAAGGCCAGCTGGGCTGTATGGCAGTGTGGTTACGAGCAGGGGATGCAGGTCCAGGCTCAATCAATTAACTGTGTGACTGTGGGCAAGTTACACAACTGCTCTGTGCCTCAGTTTCTCCCTCTGTAAAATGGGATGGTAGTCGTTCATGGGGTTACCCTGAGGGTGAAACAAGTCCACAGAGCTGAAAGCGGCACCTGACCTGTATTGAGCACCAGCTGTCATGAGTCAACATTCCTCAGCACCCTGCCAGGCACCGTTCTAGGGAGCGGTTTGAGCTCCACGAGGCAGGAAGTCAAGGCTGAGGGTTGCAGAAGCCTAAGCAGGGTCACGCTGGATCATTTTAGGGGGAGCCACAAATTTGGGGAGGCCCTTGCTTTCGGGCCTTATTCCTTCATTTCCACATGACTGGCATCTGTTAAACGTCTTCTCTACCCTGACTCTGTCACTGAAACCCTACCTGTTAAAGATCCGTCTTACAGATGGGGAGCCTGAGGCTTAGGGGGTGAAGGGCCTACCCCAAAACACGCAATTAATGGCACAGTTGAGCTTTGAACCCAACTTTTAACTCCAAGTCCCATCCGACCTGCTCCAGCTCCAGCCTCTTCCTCAACAACCCGAAGATGGAACAGTCAGATATTGATGTGAGAAGTGAGCCATTGAAGTGAGTTCTGCCACCCTGTTCCACAGTGACGGCCTTCGAGTGAGTAGAAAGGGGCACAGAGAAGCGAGGGGCAGGAGCTTCATCAGATGAGCCCGGAGCCACGATGAGAAGCAACACCGTACAACCCTGCCTCTGGGCCTTTCACACGCTGGTTCTGCCTCCAGGGACACTGGCCTCCTTCTCACTAGCTAGCACTTACTTATCCTCCAGATCTTGGTTTTGGTAGCAGTCTCCTTCTTCATCTGCTGTCTTGTTTTGACTTTGCATTAAGGGATAATGTACGTTCAGCAAATATTCTGTGCATGGCTCAACGAATTTCTATGTATGCACACCCCAGGGTACTCCACACCCAGCTCATTTCCCACACACAGAAGGCTCCCTGGTGACCCCGTTCAGAGACACCTCCCAAAGATTATTCGGTTCTGACTCTTCTCACCATGGATTCCTTTCTAGCCTCATGCACACAGAATCAGACAGTAAGTTTTTTACTTCCTTTGCTCAATCTTCTCTGTAAGAGATCCATCCATATAGTTGACTGTGGCAGCGTTGCACTCTTCTTCATTGCTGGGTAATAACACAGGCTATGAACATGTCACAATGTATTTGTCTGTTCTACCACGGTTGGACATTTGGGTGGTTTCTAGTTTGGGGCTATTTGGAGTACGGCTGCTGTGAGGCTTCTCATCTCCGTCTTCAGGTGAACATAGCACTTGTTCTTCCTGGGTGGAAATCAAGCGACAGGATCGCTGTGTCGCAGGATATGTGTAGGTTTAGAGTTAGCAGATCCTGCCAAACAGTTTCCCAAGTTGGCTCTGTAAATGTACACCCCCCTCAGCAGTGTATGAGAGTTCTGCTTGCTCCAAATCCCAGCAAAGATTTAGTACAGTCAGAGATAAACAAGCAGGATTTACTGACTAACACAGGGAACGATATTCAATAACTTGTAATAACCTATAATGGAAAATACTCTGGAAAAAATGCATTAAGAAATCACATTGCTGTACACCTGAAACGAACACAATATTGTAAATCAACTACACTTCCATTAGAAAAAATATTTAGCATAGTCAGTCCTTTTTTACTTTAAGGGTTAGGGTTAGGATTAGGGTGAAGGGTAGCACTTCCCCCTAGAACCACTCTGCACCCCCAAAACCAGGATAGCTAGGGGCCTCTTGCTCTCAGATTCATCTATCTGTAGCATTCCCACCAATTCCTTGTCTCCCTCATCTCAAGAAGGGAGGGCTCCTTACGGGAGGGAAGGACACCGTCTATCTGACCCGGAGCTCCTTGGGAAGGAGAAGCGATATCCTGTCGCCCCAGTCCCAGGCCACTCACCCTCTGCCAGTGCAGCCAGGAGACCAGCCCCAAGGATGCACGGCCCCTCTCTTTGATGTGCCCTAATCCATTTTGAGCCCAGAGCTTAACAAGATGACTCCTTACTGGATGTGTGATACAGGACCCCTCTGAGCCTCAGTTTCCCCATCTATAAAATAGGAATGAAACCTCTGCCCTGTAGGGTTGTGGTAGGGGCTAAGTGAAATGCTATTAAGTTCCTGGGAGGGAGCCTGACAGAGGTGGATGGCTCTCTGAGGTCACTCTAAAGCCCACAGCCCTCTCTCAGAGGAGATAACCTCTCAGGCCTCATTCTTCTCATCGTCGGAAAGCTCTACAAAGGGCTCAGCTGCGTGATGCGACATGTCCATCTCTGTCCAAAGAGATGGGCCTCTGACCTCAAGAACCAACAGGTACTGAGAGTTTTCGCTCTGCTTCACATGTGGCGTTTCACTTATTCCTCACGCTGTCCTGCTCAGTTCAGTTCCAGCAGAAGTAGTTTGTGCGCCAGGATCGTATAAGTGCTTCACATGGATCATCTCATTCTATCCAAACCTCGTCAATTTGACGGAAGGACTTCATTCTCCTTTTACAGATGGAGAAACTGAACCTTGGAGAGGAGAAGCTAGATTCTTTGCCTGGTTCCAAGGCCTGGAGATCCAAGGTCCGAAACCTTAAGCCAGGTCCTGCTTGGATACTGCAAAATCCACACCAACCTCAGGGTGAGAGAGGGCCCTGCAGCTTCATGGGGGACCAGGATGTGTGGATTGTTGCCAGGGAGGCCCTGGGAGTTCCAGAAACCACAAGGCAGGCCTGACAGGGGAGTCTTTACCCCGTGGGGACGCTTCTGCTTCTCTACTGGCTTGCTTTGCTTCCATTAGGAGGTGAGCTAGGTAAATCCCCACGTACCTTACCTCTGATTTCTGGTTTGCAAACAGACTTTCACGTGTCAGGGAAATCCCTCAGAGGAAGGCAGGCAGGTCCTCTGTGACCTCGTGGTCCTATTTCTGCTGAAACAGACATCCCAGCAGTGGGGACACCTCCCACCTCCCAGGAGGCGACTGTCAGCAAGGAGTGAGTCAAAGCCCTTCTTCCCAGTAGGCCTGCTACTTCCAGCGCCATGAAAAGGAGGAATACGTCTGAACTCATCCCTGACTCTGGTAACAGGACCAGCTCCCTAATTGTCCTTAACGAAAGTTTGAAATTATTCGCCACAGAAGTCACCACGTCAGCCTTCTTGGTGACTTCCCCGATGGCTATTTCGTAACTGCAGCGACCTCAGCCAGCCAGAGGCTTCCTCGGTCTACACCTGCCCTGCACCTTCCAGCCCAACTCAGATGATAGGCAACACCTCGGTGTCCAGCAACTGGGGATTGACTACGTATGTCATGGCACATCCATAAGAAGTCATACTCAAGCAATCCTAAGGATAATACACACTTATCTTTATTGGCTTAGAGAGAGGTCCTCCAGTTATCACTGAAGTGAAAAAGCAGACTGTAAAACCGTATCACTTATATGTGGAATCTAAAAAATAAAACAAACTAGTGAATATAACAAAAAATAAACAGCCTCACAGATACAGAAAATAAACTAGTGGCTGCCAGTGAGGGAGAGGGAAGCGGGGAGGGACAAGACAGGTGTAGGGGAGTAACAGGTATAAACTATTATGTATAAAATAAGTAAGCTACAGCAAGGGAATACAGCCAATATTTTGTAGTAACTGTAACCTTTAAAAATTGGGAATCACTATGTTGTACACCTGTAACTTATGTAATATTGTACATCAACTATACTTCAATTAGAAAATGAAAAAAGCTATAAAACCCCACTTTTAAAGTATTCATCTTATGTCTGTGGGTTTGTCTACGTGTATAGACATAGGAAAAAATCTGTAAGGACATGCAAAAGGTCAGCTGATGGTTTTTGTTCTTTTACCTACCTTTCTGTGTTTTCTGAATAATAATAACACACATATATATATATATATATGTACAAAACATATATAATAACAGTTACAAGCCACAATGGTAAGGACGACACCACCATCACCTCATTTAAGCCTCACATCATTTGACAAAGCCAAATTCTTTCCCCATTTTTTTTTTTTTCGGTACGCGGGCCTCTCACTGTTGTGGCCTCCCCTGCTTGCCGAGCACAGGCTCTGGACGCGCAGGCTCAACGGCCATGGCTCACGGGCTCAGCCGCTCTGCGGCACGTGGGATCCTCCCGGACCGGGGCACGAACCCATGTCCCCTGCATCGGCAGACAGACTCCCAACCACTGCGCCATCAGGGAAGCCCTCTTTCCCCATTTTAAAATGAGCACTTATTACTTTTAAAAGGAGAAAAATAGAAAAGGTATTTTCCTTTGAAAAAAAAGTTATTGCATAACATAAAAGGCACTGGGCCAGGTGGAAGATCTAAAGATGCATGGGATGTGGCCTTTGACATCAAGAAGGTTCCAGCCCCAGGTCCCTGAATAACTAGACACTAGTTCACCTCTAGTAAGTGGGACCAAGGGAGGCACCAAGAAAAAGTGTTACGAGGACACGGAGCAAAAGATATTGCTTTAGGGGCAACAAAACAATTTGGTTAGCACCTACTATGTGCCTTCTGTTCTCAGCATCTTATCTCATTTTGGGCTCACAATGGCCCTTGAGGTGGGCATAACTTCTGCCGTTGTACTCACGAAAATATCCAGCCTCTACAAGGCTCTGGGATTTTCCCAGAGCTGTGAAGCTAGCAATAGTGGAGATGGGATCCTAACCTCTGGCTCTAAAGCCAATGCCTTCTCTCCCACTTCTGACACTCCCACCACTCCTGGCTGGGAGGGGTGTTCAGGACAAAGCAGCTTCTGATTCTAAACTTGCTTTATAAGTAATATTGCAACAGCAGGAGAGGCAACAGAAAGCAATTCTCTCTCCAGGCCTCCGTTTTCCCACCTTTAAATCAGAGGCAATAATACTTACATCATAGGGCTAGTGTGAGGGTTAAAAGAGAAATCCAACGTATTGCCAGACAGAGAAAGTAGAGACAATCATGTGTATAAAGCATCTTGAAAACACGCCTGGTGTGCACTGAGTGCTCGGTTAAATAGAGGCTGTAGTGGGCTCTGAAGTCAGGCTGCCTGGGTTTGCGCCCCTTCTCTGCCACTTACTGTGTGACATGGGACTACTTACTTAAGTTCTCTGTGCCTTACTTTCTTCATCTATAAAGTGGGGTGACAATAAAAGTCCCAACCTCATGCTTTTGTTGGGACAATTAAATAAGGGAAAGCACATAAGGGATTCAGAGCAACGTCTGGCACATGGTAGGTGGTTCATAAGTGGCCGTTATTGTTATATTATTTTGCACTGCAAAGACTTCTGAAGTCACCAGAGCCTGATCCTTGCTGTTAGGGGTTTCAAAGGACTGCTTGAAATGAAAACATCCCCGGCAGGAGCAGTAACACCACTGGTTTCCATCTGCCCACCTTTTGCAAAGAGGAAGGTGATGGTGTCACAGGTAACAGTGAGAGATGGAGAATCGGGGGTCAGAGGGGCTTTGGAGGGAAGGGGAAGAACCTCTCCCAGGAGAGCCTAAACGGGGAGGAAAGGTCACCTTGGGCATAACCCTAACATTTAGCTCTTCTCCCAGCCCAATCCGAGCAGCTGCAGATCAGGCAGAAAATGGTGATTAATTATAGCTCACCCTGCCAAGCAGTTGTTAAAGATCAGGCACTTACTTCCCTCAGCTTTATTCACACAGGCAATCATTTAATCCTCATGTGATGCTATGAGCACATGCTCACATCCCCATTTTACAGATGAGGAAATCAAGGCCCAGGAAGCTCAAATGACTTGCAAACGTCACACAGCTGATTTGTGGTCCAGACAGTATTGCAACTTGGGCCATAAAAAGCCAAAACCCATATTCTTTCTCTAACCCCACAGTATGTCCCTTTGACTTGTACATCCCCAATACGGTGGATGGACAGACCCCTCCCTTTATTCCCTGATTTCCCAAAGTCAGACGGTCCCCACCTCCCGTGCCGCCAAGGCAAACCTCTGCCATTGGGCTGGAATCCATCCTCGGGACCTTCTGGTCTCCTTTGGAGACAACGACTGGGGTCGTCTGGGGGGAAGAGCTGGTCTGGCCAGTTGTCAGGAGCCTCCAGATCCACGCCCTCCTCTGGTGGTCCCATTCAAGGTTAGCCACCATGCCTACCTGCCGGGGAGGTTCAAACCACCTGGCCCACAGGCAGGATTGACGTCTGTTTTGGAGGAGGCTTTGGGGAGGCACAGCTCATCTCCTGTGACCCAGACATTGGTCACCTGACCTGGAGTCCAGACCCGCCTCCCTGTGCCCAGCCATGCCATGGGTCAGATAAGAGGGTGGCGAGCAGCTAGAGAGACACCTCTGGGGGAGCCAGTAGGATACGGGGTCAAGGCCCAGGTCTTGTGACACCTGTTTCTGTCCTGCCGCTCACTCAAGTGTGAATCGCCCCTCTCTGGGCCTCAGCCTTCCGAGCTGAAGAGTGAGGGGTTGGAATAGGCAATCTCCCAGGACCTTTCAGTTCCCCCCAGATTCAGTGTTTCTATAATAGAATTCCCTGCCTTCTTGGTGTCCACAAAGGAACAGGGAGGCACAATCCCTACTCTCAAGGAATTCAAGTTGGGTGGTGGGGATAGTGGGAAGACAGTGAGCTTTGTAACCCCCCAGTTCAAATCCCAGATCCAAGTGTTACCAAGTCCAAGCTGGCACTGCTTACCGCATGACAGGACAATAAATCAAGAGACAAGTTGTTGGGGCCAGGAATAGCGACTTTATTTGGAAAGCCAGCAAACCGAGAAGGTGGTGGCCTCGTGTCCCAAAGAACCATCTTGCCTGAGTTAGAATTCAGGCTTCTTTTATACTAAAAGGGGAGGGAGTAAAGTCAAACATTTCCTGGCTCCAGTCAGCCTCTGGAGTCATTCACAGGTAGGCCTGGTCAGGATGTTGCCTGTGAGCTAAACAAAGGTATTTGAGCTTAATGTCATTACCTGGGAGGCAGGGTTCTCAGAGAGGGGCCGTTATGTATAATTTACGCTTACAGGCAACATTCCTTTAGTGATTCACTTGTAATAGAATACAAAGGTTCTTCCCTATAGCACAAGTATGTGACCTCAAGTTATTTAACTTCTCCAAGCCTTAGTTTCCCACACTATAAAATGGGGCTGTAAGAGCTACCCTTAAAATTATAGTGTTACCACATGATGTAACACTTCATCCCCACGAGGATGGCTATCATCAAAAAAGGCGGGGGGGGAGGGGGTGGAAATAACAAGTGTTGACCAGGATGTAGAGAAATTGGAACCCTCATGCACCGCTGGTGGAGTGTAAAATGGTGCAGACATGATGGAAAACAGTTTAGTTGTTTCTCAAGAAGTTAAACATAGAATTACCAGCAGTTCCATTCCTAGGAATATATACCCAGGAATTGAAAGCAGGGACTAAAACACATACTGTACATCAATGCTCAGAGCAGCGTTATCCACCATAGCCAAAAGGTGGAAACAGCCCAAGTGTCCATCTACAGATAAATGAATAAACAAAATGTAGTAAAGACATCCAATGGGATATTACTCAGTCATAAAAAGAAGGGAAATTCTGACACATGTTATCACATGGGTGAACCTAGAAAACATTAGGCCAAGTGAAATAAGCCAGACAAAAAAGGATAAACATTGCATGATTCCACTTACGTGAGGTATCTAGAAGAGGCAAATTCACAGAGACAGAAAGTGGAAGAGTGGTCAGGAGGGGCTAGAGGGAGGGGTAGGAGGAGTTATTATTTAATGGGTACAGGGTTTCGGTTTGGGGCGATGAAAACGTTCTGGAAATGGATAGTGGTCATAGTTGCACAACATTGTAAATGTACTTAAATACCACTGAATTGTACACTTAAAATGGCTCAAATGGGGGCTTCCCTGGTGGCGCAGTGGTTGAGAGTCCACCTGCCGATGCAGGGGACACGGGTTCGTGCCCCGGTCCGGGAAGGTCCCACATGCCGCGGAGCGGCTGGGCCCATGAGCCATGGCCGCTGAGCCTGCGCGTCCGGAGCCTGTGCTCCGCGACGGGAGAGGCCCCAATAGTTTGGCTCAAATGGTAAATTTTATGTTATGTATAGTTTACTAAAACAAAAAAAATTTAATATACCATCTGAAAAAAACTCGGGGGAGCTGAAATGAGAGAGGTGTGTAACCCCCAGTATATTCTCTGGCAAAAGCAACGTCATCCCCATACATTTCCTTGCCAAGAAGGGATAAGAGACCCATCAAAGTCCACCACCTACAGGCATGCCCTCTGCTGAGCCCCAGAGCAGGCATGGGGTGAGAGAGGGTCTTCAAGACCCTACTGTCTACTCTCTCCCGGACCCCTGCCCTCAAGGAGCCTGCACTGCCCAGGGAGGGGACCAGGCAGGCCCACCAGTGACACCCACAGAGGGTCAAAAGTGATGAATGACAAGGTCCAGAGTGCTCCGGGAGGTCAAAGCCATTCAGGGGAGAAAATGCAAACACTAGGCTGGGAGGGGCAGCAGGTGCGGGATGGGATGTTGTCCCATAAACCACAACCCTGAGGAATTTGAAAGTAAAGACAAGGACGATGGGGCTGCTGGGAACCTGGGGAGGCTTCCTGCAGGAGGTGGCCTTGAACTTGGTCTTGAAGGAGGCAGAGATGGGATGGATCCATGGGGATCCCCGGTTTCCAGCAACCCCTCTGCTTACGCTGGTTGCGGTGAAGAATCATTTATGGAGTTTCTACCCAGCACTTAGCTCACTCAGTCCTAACAGTGACTGTGTGAGGTGGCTGTCTTTGTGCCCAAGTTAGAGATAGGGAGCCTGAGGCCTGGAAGACTGCATAACTTGTCCAGGGTGGTGGCCTGAAGGTTGAAAACCAGGCTTATCTGACCCCCAAACCCGTGCCATTCCCACAACACAAAACTGTTCCCCAAGAATTTGACCTGGTCCCACTCCCCACATGACCCCATCCCACTTCAACGTCCAGGCTCAATCAGCTTCCCTATTTGCTGTGTTACCTTGGGAAATGCCCTCAAATTCTCTCATCCTTTGTTTCCTTATCTGAAAAAATGGAGAGTTGAAGAGTTTACTTGGAAAGATTTCTGTAAAGATTAAACAAGATACTGTATCTGATGTGCTCAGTAGTCCCTGGAATATTATAAATACCCAACAATTGATACTACTTTATTATTATTATTAGATAATGAGGATGGTGAGGATGACGACAACTACTGTTTCTATTATTGTTAAGACAAAGAGCATCTGTTAAGCAGGGATTATCACTCCAAATACCTACAGAGGCTGAGCAGGCAACACAAATCTGTGAATTGGGCAGTGCAAGACAATAAGGGTTGGTGGGGTCTGTGGCAAAGTAGAAAGCCTACCTGCTCCTGCTTGAAGACTGTCTGTGGTATAATAAAAAATAATATTTGTTCTTTATCCACGGTTCCTGGTTCCTAAACCAGGAGCTTCTAAAACCCTGTAATTTACTGCCTTTTGTATAGTAATGAGATGCCTCATGGAGGCGGACCCCTAGATAGTTTCAGGATGGGTGCTGGTGGCCAGAAAGATTAGAGGGTTGGGATCTTCAGCTCCTCCTCCCCAAAGAAAGAGGGGCTGGAAATTGAGTTCAATCACCAATGGCCAATGACTTAATAAATCACACCGAGATAATGAAACCTCCATAAAAAGCCCTAAACAGCATGTTCAGAGAGCTTCTGAGTTGGTGAACACATTGAATTGCTGGAAGGTGGCACCCCTGAGGGGGCAAGGAAGCTCCATACTCATCACCCTATGCCCATAACCTTGACCTGTGCATCTCTTCCACTTGGCTGTCCCTGAATTGTGTCCTTCATAACAACCAGTAAATGTAAGTAAAGTGTTTCCTGAGTTCTGTGAGCTGTTCTAGTGAATATCAAACCTAAGGAGGGGGTTATGGCTACCCCTGGATTTATAGCCAGTTGGTGAGAAGTACAGGTGGCCCCCAGGACTCGTGATTGGTGTCTGAAGTGGGGTGCAGTCTTGTGGGATTGAGCCCTTAACTTGTGGGGTCTGTGCTAATTCCAAGTAGTTAGTGTCAGAACTGAACTGAATTGTTGGACACTTAGTTGATGTTGAAAAATTGGTGTGAAAAAGAACCCACATAATTTGGTGTCAGAAAAAAAGATATCACATGGTCAAACTAAAAAAATGTTTAAATGGTGTCAAGTGATTGGAGGAGACACAAGGGGGTCCCGGGGGGGCCTACTATGCCATGCTCTCTTTCTTGGCCTGGCTGGTGGTTACACAGCTGTTTGCTATGTGACAGTTCACTGAGCTATATAATTACGTGCTGTGTATGTTTCTGTCTGTTTTTATTACTTCATAATATGTAATATTATGCTGTTTTTTAAATTTTAACTTCACCAGTGAGAGAAAACACATCTAAGGGCCAGATTTGGCCCCCAGGTAGCAAGTTTGCAACCCCTGAGTTAAATATTTTCTGCCAGGTGGAGAGCACCTGGCCGGTGAAATGACCAGAGCACCAGGATTTGAGTCTCACATCAGGGAAGAACTGACAGCACAGGAACACGACCGCAAGGGCTCACCTGGTCCCGCCCCCTTTCTCCTGCATGTATATTATTATCTGCATTTCTCAGATGAGGCCACTGAGGTCCAGGAGCCCCCAGTGAGAGGCCCCACATCAAAAGTCATCATCTCATTTGGGGCCTCACAAATCCCAACAGCCTGAGTATCTCATCTTCATGAGCCTCCTGCAGCCCCATTGTGGGCCTCTGCCTGGAGGGGCAGGTGGGATCCTGAGTCTTTCTCTGTTGCCTTTTCCACTGGGCCTAACTTGCTTTCATGACCTTGACTCACCCTTGCTGCAATTTTAATATATATTTAGTGATGCTTTTTCGGAGACCTTTGGGCACTAACCTCTCATCAGCCTGAATTCATCGCCATTATTGTGATTGGTATTTTATTAACAGTAATAACTCCCTGCACTGGCCATCAACTTGTCATTAGGTGATTATTTCAAAACACTTATAGAGGTTGACTCACGCCCCACAGGCAGATCAGAGACAGCGTTTTTCCTCCCCTGATAGTAAAAGACCCCAGTTAGAACTCAGGACGCCATGCCTCCATGAGCAGTCAAGAGTACCACAGCCGGGCACTGTACTGGCAATTCTGGGATTACATCAATGTCACCTCCCACAAGAGGGTGTTAGACCGTACAAGACGCAGCATCAAACACCGACTTATATAATGAGATACCCTCTTGTTCAGTCCTTTTCCATATTTTTTTCCTGAATTTGACCAGGAGAAAGTCTGTCTCGTTCTATTTGTCCTTAATACCTCTCTATGTCTCTTTAATACACACAGGACAGGCCCCAGGCTTGGACCCTTGGGCTGGATCATGTGAAAATTTAATTACATTAGTTTGCTTTTTGATGTTATTTTCATGGTCACTTTCTATTCATGTTAAGTGGTGTTGGTGTGATGTAAAGTTTCCTTTTCAAATGAATTTATTTAAGTAGAACAAAGTGAATCTAAAGAAAGTACTAAAGAAATAATAGTCTGGGTCAGGGGTCCACAAATGTGACCGGCATGCCAAATCTGTCCCACTACCTGTTTTTGTATGGTTCATGAGGTAAAAATTGTTTTTACATATTTATTTATTTATTTTTGGCTGTGTTGGGTCTTCATTGCTGCACGTGGGCTTTCTCTAGTTTCGGTGAGCGGGGGCTACTCTTCAGCACGGTGCACAGGCTTCTCATTGCAGTGGCTTCTCTTGTTCCAGAGCACGGGCTCTAGGTGCACAGGCTTCAGTAGTTGTGGCACGTAGGCTCAGTAGTTGTGGTGCACAGGTTTAGTTGCTCCACAGCATGTGGGATCTTCCTGGGCCGAGGCACGACCCCATGTCCCCTGCATTGGCAGGTGGATTCCCAACCACTGCACCACCAGGGAAGCCCTGTTTTTACATTTTTAAATAGCTGGGGAAGGGAATGGAGAACAAAAAAAAGAATAATATTTTGTGACACGTGACAAATACATGAAGTTCAAATTTCAGGGTCCAGAAACAAAGTTTAATTGGCACACACCCACGTTTATTGATTTATGTTTTGTCTATGGCTGTTCTCAAGCTACAGTGGCAGAGTTAAGTAGTTGCAACAGAGACCAAATAGCCCACAATGTTTAAAACATTTATTATCTGATACTTTAGAGAAAAAGTTTTCTGACCCCTGGTGAAGGTGGTTGGCTGACATAGCCAAGATCTTGGTGATGGTACCAGAGTGAATCAATCTCTCATCATTTGTTTCCATCCAGTTTACAGGTGAGAAGGTGACTGAGGCTCAGAGAGGTTTAGTGACTTGCCCAAGGTCACACAGCCAGTCAGCAGCAAGTCGGAATTTGAACCCAGGTCAGACTCCAAATGGGCATTTGGTGGGCAGGGCTGAACATCACATATGCTTTGCTGATCTTTCTTCCACCCCTTCATCTTCTTCATGTCCCCCAGATAAACCTGGTACTTTCTTTCCAGCCTCTGCACCTTTGTTCCGACACCTCTTCTTCCGGTTATTAAACCCAGCAAAATGGTCTCTCCTCTAGGAAGTCTCCCCCACGGCCCATCCCTCCTGGACCCAGGGCAGACCTCCCTCCTCTGCCCTCCCCACACTGGTACCTGCATGGTGGTGGATTATTCATTATTTCCTGATGATGTGGCTCATCTCCGCAAGCTCAGGAAAGGCCCTGGAGGGCAGGGACTGTGTCTTATACAAAGTCCTAATGATTTAGCAGAACAAGACAGGTCTTCCACGCCTTGCTTCTGGTCTATGACCTCACCTCACCTCTCCCCTGCTTCTGCTTTATGCTCCAGCAGTACTGAACCACTTGTAATTCACCACACCCATCATGCTAGCTCAAGCCTCCCTGCCTATACACAGGCTAATCCTTCCTACAGAACACCCTTCCTGTCCATTCTGCACCTAACTCCTACCCATCCTTCAAAGCCACAACCAGGCATCAGTATGGAGACCGCTGCGTACCCCACTCCCACCCCAACAGAGGAGACCTTTCCCTCCCTTGGGCTCCCGCATGCCCCCTGCCCCTGGTGAGGCAGTAGAAGGGGAAGCTTAGCCTGCAGACTCTGGAGCCAGACAGCTTGGGGTCAAATCTGGCTCTTCTCAGCTCTAGTTCTGTGTCATTGCACAACTGAATGAGGCTTGCTCTGCCTCAGCTGTTTTGCCTGTAAAACGGGGGCAGTGAGAGCAGGTTGCTCCTGGTATCGGTGTGAGGATGGGATGAGGTAAAGCCTGGGAAACCCCTACCTACAGGGAGGCTTATCATCGTCTGCTGTTATTACTGCACTGTGGTTGTGACTGTCAGTTTCTTTGTTTCCTTGCCCTCCAGGTGATGGGGGTTCTGCAAGAGCGGGTACCAGCTTCTGTCTCCGTGACTGTCCTGTGCCCAATAGAGCAGATCGGGGTTAGGTGCTCAGTAAAAGTGGGTTCCCTCCACCTTCCTCCTCCTCAGTTCCTCCCCCATCCGTGCTCCCAGCTGATCAAAGCAAACTGGCCCCAGGGGTGGCGCTCAGCCTTTCCAGGTACAAGTCTTCTTTCTCACAGCAGTCCCTGACCTAAAATCCAGGGCTGCAGGCCCCAGACTCCCCAGGGCCACCCTGAGAGCTATCCCCACAACAGCCCTTCCAGCCCCTTGCAAATCCGAAGAGTATACCCCATAAACTTGGTTTATGGGCCAGGAAACAGATTGACACTTGCCTTGTTCATGAGTCACTGAGACCTCAAAGAAGGCCACACCAGCGTCCTTGCTCCCCGTCCAGCACCCGGGCTTTCTCTCGAGAGTGGGCTCCCCCCACTATAAATCTGTAAAAAAAAAAAACCCAGCCAACCAAAGACACATCTGAATGGTGTTCTTACAGCTGGGCTCAGGGCCACTGCAGCAGCAGGCAGAGCAAACCAAAACCTCCCCTAAACCAGGGTTTTCATAAGTCTAAATGGAAAGGAGGTGGGTCAGCTGCTTAGCAGGGCTCCAAGAAAGGCAAGGTAGTACCATGGCCAAGAGCTCAGGCCCTGGGTTCAAATTCAAATATCACAACTTAAACACTGTGTGACCTTGTGCAAGTCACTTCACCTCTCTGAGCCTCAGTTTTCAACTCAGTCAAACGAAACGCGGAGCTGCTGTGAGGATTAAATAATACATGTGCAGTGTTTGCACGTAGTGCCAGGCACCAAATAATCTTCAATCCACCTAGTTATCATCACCTGGAGAATCCTTGGGTCCCTCTCTTTCCTTCCCTGGGCCTCAGCTCCTTCCAGGGCAAGTCCTCCCTCCTCAGAGTGGAGTAGAGTACAGAGCCCAGGGCTGTACAGCACACTGGGAGCGGATGGAGACGGGCCAGCTGGGTCAGGAGACTGGATCAGCCTTAGTGGAACCATAATCACAGTGCTTGGAAGCACTGCCTTGGACAGGGCACCCCTAAAAGCTGACCCGATACAAGGATTCATGTACCTAAACACGTAGTTTACTGGGGAGGCGATCCCAGGAAATGCCAGTAGGAGAGTGGGGAAATGAGCAGGAAATGAGGAGGTAGTAGCAGGCAGCTAGAGCTCAATCCCAATGGGGAAATTCTGGAGCCAGTGTAGAATCCAAGCTGAGAAATCTGGGGTCTCTATGCACCAACTCCTGTCTATCATCTAGTGTATCTTGGGGGCAGGGAGCTGTGAATTCCCCAGCACTTCACGCCTACTACAGATACGGCATGAGAAAGCCCCCAGGTGAAGACCTGGAGGGGCAGTGGCCAGAAGTGGGGTCAGAGCGCTGTGGAGTAGTGAGGATATGGGTCTATGGGGGCACCCACTGCATCTGCTACAAGCACCTGCTATGCTCCAGGCACACGGGTACCATATGCACGGTTTCTCACTCAATCCCCACAACAACCTTGCAGAACAGACATCACTGTTTCCCTCCTCTTTTTAAATAGCTTTACTGAGATGTAATTTACATACCACAAGGTTCACCCATTTGAAGGGTACAATTCAATGTATTTTATTATATTTTCAGAGTTGGGCTACCATCACCACAATCTAATGTTAGAACATTGTCCATTTACAGTCACTCCCCACTTCCCCCAAAACGGCACCTCCCACCAGCCCTAGGCATTCATGAATCTATTTTATGTCTCTATAGATTTGTCTGTTCTGGACATTTCACTCTACATGGAATCATACAACATATCGTTTGAGGCCAGCATCTTTCATTTAGCATGTTTTTGAGGTTCATCCATATTGTAGATGCTTCAATATTTCAATCTTTTTTTATTCTCAAATAGTATTCTACGGAATGGAAATACCACATTTTGCTTCTACATCCACCAGATGAAGGACATTTGAATTGCTTCCATTTTGGGCCATTATGAATAATGCTGCTATGAATATTCACACAAAAGTTTTGGGGTGGATGTATGTTTTCTTAAGCAGATAACTAAGTGTGGAATCGTTGGGTCATACGCTAACTCTATGTTTACTATTTTGAGAAATTGCTTTTCCAAAGCAACTGCTCCATTTCACATTCCCACCAGCAACACACCCAGGTTTCAACTCTGCACACCCTTGTCGACACTTGTTATTGCCCAATGGGTGTGAGTTGTATCTCACTGTGGTTGTGGTTTGCATTTTCCTAAGGACTAAGGAAAACTTAGTTTTTCATGTGCTTTTTGGCCATTTGTCCATCTTCTTTGGACGTATGTCTATTCAAATCCTTTGCCTATTTTTTAATTGGGTTATGTGTCTTCTTCGTCATCCCCCTTTTACAGATGAGAGGACTGAGGCTCAGACAGGCAGAGCAGCTAGCCCACAGCACCACAGCTTGTTGGGGGAACAGGCAGCCTGACCCCTAAGCTCCACCCTTGGCCTCACTGCAGGCCACCTGCAGATCCGCATTTAACCGTATTCCCTACAGGCTCCTTTGGAGCTTGCTGGGAGTGGAATGTTTGGTTCTTTGAAAATGAAGGGGCTGGGGGACTCCTCACATCTCTCCTACCTTTACAAGTCTAGGATCCCCAGAGAGAAAAAGACTTCGCAGCAGCCTGTGCCCCTCCCCAGCATGAGGACCAGGTGACAGCAGAGTCACTCTGCCAGGTGTTCAGTGTTCAAAGACGTGCGTCCTGGACCATGCGGCTCGGCCCCCACACCCCCCCATTCCCCCTCACTCCCACAGCCTCTCCATCCGTCTCCCTCTCAGCCCTCCACTTGAGAGTGTGGCCTACTTTCTCCCGACCTCAGGCCTTGGCTCGGTTTCCTGGCCACTGTTCCGATTTCTTCTCCACAGTCCAGTGATTCCACTAATGGCACTCTGGGTACCACCCCTGCTGGCCTGACCCAGCTCTCCTCTAGAAGCCCTCGGTCAATCCTCTTAGCAGACACTGTCTTAACTCCTGCTTGGTGCGGGACACCAGGGACTCAGAAAGGACAGGACATTGTCTGTGCCCTTGATGGAGCAGATGAGGCAGAAACATAAATGACTGAGAGCCAGTGAAGTTTTATAGGAGCTGTAACAGATGAGAGAAGTCTGTACAGGGGATTGTGGGGTGAGGGACAGGAAGTAGAGGGAAGCAGACGTTGTGGACAGACTCCCCATAGGAGGGCATAGGCAGGAAGGGCATTCCAAGCAGTGGAAAAAGCAGGAGCCATGGCAGAAAAGTGCAAAAGCTGTTTGGGGGAAATGCAAGCTGCTCTGGGCTGTTGGGTGTAAAGGGCATAATTGGGATCTGGTAAACCTGCCGTCATGGAGGACCTTGCCATACAAAGGAGTTTAGAGCAGGGGGAGTGAATAAGGGTTTTAAGCTGGGGATGGACATAGTCAAATTTGTGCTTTAGAAAAATACAACCTTGGTGATCAGTCTCAACAAATTCAGCCCACTACTCTCCATGGGGTATTTTGTGGCTGCCAGCCCATCCCATTCCACTTCCCAACCGATTCAACTCCCATACTGTCCTAGATGAGCATTTCACACGTTCCCTCTCTCAAAGCTCAGGCATCTCTTCCCCATCCTCCTTCTCAGCTTAATGACATTCCTTCCTATGTACTAAGGAAGCAGAAGCAACCAGAAGAGATGGCCCACATCCATCCATCACTTCATTCCAACCTATGTGACTCTGCTCTGCATTCCCACTGTGACCATCGAGTGAACTCTCCAGCTCGTACCCGAGCCCCTTTACTCCCTCTGTGCACTGGTCCTGTCTATTCTCCCCTATACAAGGACATTGCCCCATCAGCCGGCCCCTGTCTGCTGCCGTTCTCATCACCATACAAATCTCTTTCTTACCTTGAAGTAATTTCTCAACCTTTTTTTTTTTTTTTGACCCTACATCTCCTCCAGCAACTGGCCCATTTCTCTGATCATTTTCACAGCACAATTTCTCAAAAGGGTTACATATTTTTCTGTAGCCACATTCAATTTAAAGAATTGAATCAATTCAAAAAAGAGTCAAACTGAACGTGGAGCAAGAGATTATAAAAATGACCATGGAGTTTTGAAAATGAACCCAATAGAACTTCTAGGAATGAAAAATACATGAAATGAAATTCAAACATCAATGGCTGGGACTTCCCTGGTGGCACAGTGGTTAAGAATCCACCTGCCAATGCAGGGGACAGGGGTTTGATCCCCGGTCTGGGAAGATCTCACATGCCCTGGAGCACAACTAAGACCATGCGCCACAACTACCGAGCCTACGCTCTAGAGCCCACAAGCCACAATTACTGGCCCCTGTGCCACAACTACTGAAGCCCATGCACCTAGAGCCCATGCTCCACAACAAGAGAAGCCACTTCAATGAGAAGCCCACGCACCACAATGAAGAGTAACCCCCACTCGCTGCAACTATGGAAAGCCCGCATGCAGCAACAAAGACCCAACACAGCAAAAATAAATTAATTAATTAAAAAAATAAAAATCAATAGCTGGATTAAATAGCAGATTATTTAGGGCTGAAAAGGTAACTTGGGAAACTGAAGATATATTTGAAGAAACTATCTAGAATGTAGCACAGAGAGATAAAATTATAAACTACAGGATAAAAACCCTAAAGACATGGAGGACAGAGAGGGAGGATGTAACATACATCTCATTGGAGTTCAGTGAAGTAGGCTGAAAAATGGCCCCCCAAAAGATATCCATGTCCTAACACCTGGAACTTGTGAATGTTACCATATATGGAAAAAAAAAAAAAGATCTTTGCTGTTGTGATTAAGTTAAGAGTCGAGGATGGGGAGATTAGGGTAGATTATCCAAGGTCCCTAAATGCAATTACCTGTATCCTTATAAGAGGGAGGTAGAGGGAGATTTGACAACACACAGAGAAGTCTACATGAAGACAAAACAAAGATAGATATGAAGATGCTGCCCTTGAAGACAGGAGTGATGCTGCCGCAAGCCAAGGAAGGTTAGCAGCCACCAGAGCCTGGAAGAGACAAGGAAGGTATCCCCTTTTACAGCCTCCAGAGGAAGCATGGCCCTGCTGACACCCTGATATCAGCTCAATCATACTGATTTAGGACTTTTGGCCTCCAGAACTGTGAAAGAATAAATTTCTGTTGTTTTAAGCCACGAAGTTTTTGGTAAGTTGTTACAGCAGCCAGAGAACGCTAATACAATGGGAAAGAAGCAATGATTGAAAAGATGACAGTAAGAATTTTTCAGAATTGATGAAATACATGAGTCATATTCAAGAAGCACAGTAAATCTCAAGTAAGATCAAAGCTTAACTTCACATGTATGTATAATATAACGCACCTGGAGAAGAGAATGGTCAAAGAGAAAATATAGTCAGAGAGGGCAGCAACAGATGATTAACCAAGAAACAAGGATTCAAGGGCAGCTAACTTTTCAATGTTAACAACTATGGCTGGAAGACAGTGGAATAATATTTTCAAAGGACCAAATAATTGTCCCATAGTGAAAATAATTGTCACTAAGATTGTGTACCCAGCAAAACTATCTTTCAAGAGCAAGGACAAAATTTTCAAACAAACCAAAACTGGGTGTCTTGACCACCAATAAACTTTCACCAAGAGTAAGTCAAACAGAGAAAGACAAATATCATATGATATCACTTATATGTGGAATCTAGTTTAAAACATGGTACAAATGAACTATTTACAAAACAGAAACAGACTCACAGAACTCAAAATCAAACTTACGGTTACCAAAGGGGAAACATGGGGGGAAGTGATAAACGTGGGGGGAAGTGATAAATTAGGAGATTGGGATTGACATATACACACTACTATACATAAAATAGATAACTAATAAAGACCTACTGTATAGCACAGGGAACTCTACTCAATATTCAGTAATAACCTATATGGGAAAAGAATCTGCAAAGGAATGGAGAGATATATATGTATAACTGATTCACTTTGCTGTACATCTGAAACTAACACAACATTGTAAATCAACCATACTCCAATGAAAAATTTTAAAAAACTTTCACCAAGGGAACTTTAAAAAATGTACCTCAGGTCAAAGGAAAATGATTCCAGGTGTAAGGTCAAAACTGCAAGATAGAACAATGAAAAAAAGGACAACCATGCAGGTAAATATAAACCAATGTTAACTATATAAAATATAATATCTGCAGAAATTAATTTACCATTCAGTGCAGTTCCAAATAAAATCCCAACCAGGTGTTCATGCCATATGACAATCTCTTTCTGTAATTTATAAGGAAGGACAAAGGGCCAAAAGGAGCCAAGACATTCCTGAAGAATTACAAGGAGTAGGGCTTGGCCTACCAGGTATCAATACATACAATATAAAGTGATCATTAAGACATTTTAAAGCATTAGTAGTTGGAGTAGTATGGTTTGGGCTCAGAGATAGACACATAGGCCACTGGATCAGACTAGAGAGTCCAGAAACAGACTCAAGGATAATGGAAATGTGATCTAGAGAAGAGGTGGTTTTAAAAATAACACAGAAGATGAACTATTCAATAAGTAGAGCTAGAACAGTTGCTTATCCATATGGAAAAAAACCTGAAATTACATCCTTATGTATATAAAATCAATTCCAGTTGGCTAAAGACCTAAACGTGCAACGCAAAACTTTTAGAAGAAGATACAGGAAACTATGTCCTCAGGGGAAGGAAGGATTTCCTTAAAAAGACACAAAAAGCACAGAACACACAGGAAAGCATCAATAAATTCCACTATGTTAAGAATAAGAATTTCTGTTCACCAAAACACACCATTTAGAAAGTGAAAAGATAAGCCACAGATTGGGAAACGCTACTTGAAAGGCATATAATTTACAAAAGATTAGGATCGGAATATATAAAAAGCTCCTAAAGAATCAATAAGAAAAAGACGACACAGCAGAAAAAGACTAGAAACTTAACCAAACGTTGCACAGACAAGGAAACAAGTATTGCCAATAAACATTTAGTCTCATTAGGAATCAGGGAAACGCAAACCTAAAACCTCCATAATATGCCAATTTACACCTACAAGGTTGGCACCTGTGTTAAAGTCTGACAACACCAAGTGTGTACACCAAGCTCTGTACACCATTTGTGGGGGTGTTGTTAGTTCATACGGCCGCTTTGGAAAGCAGCTTGGCATTGTCTGGTCAAGTTCACATGCACATATCTTCCAACCCAGCATTTCTATTCCGTGTGCCTCACCTGGAAACTCTTATACGTGTGCATCAGGGGATGCAATAAATATTGATTGCAGCAGCCCTACGTCCATCAGGAGGAGAATGGATCGGTGATCTTTGGTTTATTCGCACAGTAGAGTGCATTACGGCAGCGAAAATGCATGAACAACAGCACTACTCAACAGTATGGGTGAATTTCAGAAACAAAATGTAGATCGAAAACAAACGTGCTGTCGGAAAACTCAGACAGCCCATTTCCATTTCTCCAAAGTTCAAAGACACGCGAAACTAGACAGTGTATTGTTCAGGACTGCATCCATCTGTGAGAAAACTGTAAAGAAAAGGACAAAGAAATGATAAATACAAAATTCAGGTTATTGCCTCCAGATGGGAGGGACATGCAGAGCTCAAGGAGAGACATGGAGAAGCTTCAGGAATTGATAATGTCAGCTCTCCTAAGTAGGATGGTGGGTATATGAATGTATTATTATTATTATTTCACTTATCTGTTTTACATGGATGAAATGTTCTTAATTTGAAAAAGGAAATGCAGGGAATTCCCTGGCGGTCCAGTGGTTAGGGGTCCACGCTTCCACTGCTGAGGGCCAGTGTTCAGTCCCTGGTCAGGGAACTGAGATCCCGCATGCCAAGTGGCGCAGCCAAAAATAAAACAGCAAAAATTTTTTTTTTATTGTGGTATAGTTGTTTTACAATGTTGTGTTAGTTTCTAATGTACAGAGACGTGAAGTAGAGTTCCCTGTGCTATACAGCAGGTTCTTATTAGTTATCTATTTTATACATATTAGTGTATATATGTCAATCTCAATCTCCCAGTTCACCCCCCCACACACTTTCCCCCCTTGGTGTCCATACGTTTTTTCTCTACGTCTGTGTCTCTATCTCTGTCTTGCAAACTGGTTCAGCTGTACCATTTTTCTAGATTCCACATATATGTGTTATTATACGATATTTGTTTTTCTTTTTCTGACTTACTTCACTCTGTATGATGGTCTCTAGGTCCATCCATGTCTCTACAAATGACCCAGTTTCATTCCTTTTTATGGCTGAGTAATATTCCATTGTATATATATATATATATACCACATCTTCTTTACCCATTCATCTGTCAATGGGCATTTAGGTTGCTTCCACGTCCTGGCTATTGTAAATAGTGCTTCAATGAACATTGGGGTGCATGTGTCTTTTTGAATTATGGTTTTCTCTGGGTATATGCCCAGGAGTGGGACTGCTGGGTCGTATGGTAATTCTATTTTTAGATTTTTAAGGAACCTCCATACTGTTCTCCATAGTGGCTCTATCAATTTACATTCCCACCAACAGTGCAAGAGGGTTCCCTTTTCTCTACACCCTCTCCAGCATATGTTGTTTGTAGATTTTCTGCTGATGGCCATTCTGACTTGTGTGAGGTGATACCTCATTGTAGCTTTGATTTGCATTTCTCTAATAATTAGTGATGTTGAGCAGCTTTTCACGTGCATCTTGGCCATCGGTATGTCTTCTTTGGAGAAATGTCTATTTAGGTCTTCTGCCCATTTTTTGATTGTGTTGTTTGTTTTTTTGATATTGAGCTGCATGAGCTGTGTTAGAGATTAATCCTTTGTCCGTTGATTCGTTTGCAAATATTTTCTCCCATTCTGAGGGTTGTCTTTTCATCTTGTTTATAGTTTCCTTTGCTGTGCAAAAGCTTTGAAGTCTCCTTATGTCCCATTTGTTTATTTTTGAAACTACCACTCATGGGCACCCATACTCCCTGGCAACCATGAGGATGGTGTGAACTCCAAAGAGAGAAACTGGAGAGGGGAGACCGGCCATGAGGCTTTGCCTCTGTGGAGTCTTGTGTGTATTAAGTGAAATCACGAATGTTAAAATGCTTAAGACAATGCCTAGCCCATGATAAGGTCTATATAAGCATTCACTCGTATTGCAGTGATGAGGGTTTGGCACAGGACGATGGCCGTAGGAATAGGGGAAAAGGAATATATTTGAAAGATCTTAGAGTGATTGAATGGGAGGGTGAGAGGGTCAATAATGACACTATGATTTCATTGTATTTCTTTCTGGTGGCGCGGCACGGCTTACAGGATCCTGGCTCCCTGTCCAGGGACTGAACCCGGGCCACAGAAGCGAAAGCGCCGATTCCTAACCACTGGACCACCAGGGAATTCCCACACTGTATTTCTTGATACACTTAGTATTTACAGAAAACCAAGCAGGGACCAGTAGAGGAGAAGCAGTCGGGGGTTGCAGGGGTGGTGGTTGCTCCTTATGCCACGTTTGGGTCGTTTGGTGATGGTTATTTCCATCAATGTGCTGTGTGCACTGGCCTGAAGAAAGGTGGATGGAGAGGTTTTATAAAGGGTGGAGAATCAAGGATTTGCTGGAGGAGCCTTCCTCAAGCCTGCCCTGAGAGCCAGGCACAGACACCATAACTCATGGGTCAAGGCTGCTCTAGCCCTTGGGAAAACTCAGAGTTTACTGGTCACCTTTGGGGCTCACCATAGAACCCTTCTATCACATGACTTCCCCCTTGCCTCTTAAAAATGCCCAGCATCTTATTTGGGGAGGTATACACAACTTTTGAGGTGGTTACCTTTGGAAAGTGCAGCAAATCCATACTGGAGCCCTGTCTTTGTGGGCCTCAAGGGAACATGACTCCTGACAGGGCTCTCAGATGGCAGAGTCTCTGAAGATCATCCCAGGGGCTTTAGCCCTCACAGCCAGATGTCAAAGTTAACCTTGATGCAGCTTGCGTGGTTTGTCTTCTTGTTATTGGAACCTCAGATCAGTTGTGGAAGGGACTTCAAAAGGTTATCTGGACAGCTCTACCTCTGAAGACCAACCCGGACCAGACATAACGCTTCTTTCTCTGAAGGTCTCCTATGAGAGAAACGCCACTGATCCTCTCTGGATAAGAAACTGCTCTTGAAAAGCCTTGAGGCAAAGAGGACCTGTCTGGAACATACTGCCTTTGCAGTCTGCAGTGGGTTCCCATTTATGGAAGGCGACTGGGCATTGCGTATCAAAGGCTTTAAAATAGCTTCATCCCACATAGTTTCCAAATAAAATGATCCTAAGTAAACAACTGGACAGCTGTATAAAGATGCACTTACAAGGTTGTAGATAATAAAGAAAACATATAAATGAGCTACGTGTCAACCACAGGGGATTCAAGTGCATGATGGTAAATGTAAGCAGCATAGAACACTAAATGCACCCATTACAAGACAAAAACAGACCCACAGACATAGAAAACAAACTCATGGTTACCAAAGGGGAAAGGGAGGTGAGGAATAAATTAGGAGATTGGGACCAACATATACACACTACTATATATAAAAGAGATAACCAACAAGGACCTACTGTATAGCACAGGGAACTACACTCAATAATCTGTAATAACTTATACAGGAAAAGAATCTGAAATATATATATATATATATATATATACACACATATGTATAACTGCATCACTTTTCTCTACACCTGAAACTAACACAATAATGTAAATCAGCTATACTTCAGTATAAGTAAATAAATAAAATATGTAAAAAGTAAAAAAAAAACTTGAGAGAATATTTATTGACATAGAGAGACACAATATAGTATTTAAAAAGCAGGTCATAAAACAGTATATTTAATATACTTTTTTTTTTATTTTTGAATCATAGGAAAATACAGAAAAGATTCAGAAGCATGTGTAGTAAGATCTTAATAATGGTTACCTTTGGGATGTATTTAATATACGTGTTTTCCCCTTCATTTGCATAGCTGTTATTTTCAGAGGCTTTGCAATGACTATATATTAGTTTTAGCTTTAACTTTTTAATTATACCAGTAATGCATGAAAATAGATTCGGGGTGAAATATTCAAACAAAACACATAAGGGCAGCAGCATCTTTAACCACCACCCGCCCTAGTGTCCATCCTCTCCCACCAGTGACCACTGTTATGAGTTTAATGTCATTCCTTTGAGTCTTTTTCCTATGCATTTTGCATAGATGTGTGTGTACATTTAGAAATGGACAGCATTCTTTAGGATTTTTTCTTTTTTTACGTATCTGATATTATAATGTACGTACTGTACTGATATGTAACTTGTTTTTTTTCACTTACCCGCAGACCTAGAAGATCTTTTCATGTTGGTAATAAGGAGATCTACCTCAATTATTTTAACTGCTGCATGGTATCTACATGGATGGACCACAGTTTGTCTACTTATCCATAATTGATGGATACTTAGATTGTTTACAGTTTCTGCTATACGAACACTGATACAGTGAAAATCCTCATTCAAGCTTGTATGCATGCAGGTACATTCTCATTTCTCTAGAGGAGGTTCTAAGGAAGTCTGTGGTCACGCACATTTTAAATTTAAGTAGATAACCCCAAAGTATGTTCCAAAAAATAAGATTTACCTGTTGATTTTCCCACTAATGATAAGTAAGATACCTGCTCCTTGCCCACCTATGACATCATCATCAATCTTTTAAATTTTTTGTGTGTTACTTCAATAATCAGGAAGAAAAATAGGGTTATCAAAGGTCATTCTGTTCAACTTCCACCATCTGATACTTGACTAGGTCTTTAACACCCTCCAAGGAGTCCACCAGCCTTTCTCCCCACCTCAAATACCCAGAAACACAGTTTTGTGCTCAGTGCCCTGGGTGGCTGGGGTCACATGTCTGAAGGCTGGATGAGGAGTGCCGGTGGGGCTGTAGATGAGAGGGGAGGTCCCAGAAATGTCCATCTCCAAACGCTATGCACGGAGTATCGGTCTGCCTCCAAAATAAACGTCAAATCTGTCTATCTCTTCTGGTGTCATCACCACCATTCCAGACCCAGCCGTCCTCATCCATCACATGAACCCTGAAATTGTCTGCAATTGTCCCCCACTTCCACTCTTGTCCTTTCAATCCTGTTCATTCTCCACCTAACAGCCAGATTAATCTTTCTTCAAATGTAATTCAGATCCCATCACTCCCACGCTCAAAAGGCTCCTATAGCTTCCTACTGGACCAGGAATTACATCCTAGTGTTCTTCCATGGCTGCAGAGTCCCGCACCATCAGACCCCACCTCTAACTTCATCTCCTCTGCTCTCCCCCTTGCTCACTACCGTCCAGACACCCTGGGTCCTTTTCTACTCCACATAGATCCCCCAGCTCCTCCATACCTCAGGGTCCCTGCCCATGTTGTTCCTCTATCAGGGACATTCTTCTTCCATTGCTGGCCCCTACTCATCTTTCAGGTCTTAGCTTAAATGCCATGCAGTCTAAAATGGCTCTGCCCCATCTTGTTCTTATTTTCCACCTTTGCCTTCATGGCACCTGTCACAACTAAAATGTAGAAGTTAATCTGTGTGTTTGTTTCCAATATCTCAGGTCCATCTTCCCACCAGACTGGGAGCCCATGAGGGTAGAGACTTGTCCACCATTTCTTCCTTGTATCTTAGCACCAAACACAGTACCTGATAATACTAGATGCTTGGTGAGGAATGAATGGACGGATGGATGGATGGATGGGCGTACAAGAAAAAGCCAAGAGAGGCAGCCTAAGAACCAGGGAGGAAAACAGGAGAAGTAAGGAGGTACTTGAGGGAAACCTCACTCAGGAAGGAGCCCTGGGAAGCAATGGGGGCCCAGAGATGGCTAAGAGGATGAGCATCTAATGGTACCTTCCAACTGTTTGCTGTTCTGTGATGCAATTCTCTCTGTGACCCCAAATCTCAGTAAAAGCCTGCACTGCTCAGGTGAGTGGCACCTTGAGAAGTTAAAGGAAGACGGGCTACTTCTGAGTCCACATGGGGTTGGAGAGACAAGGACAGCTGTAGGAGATGACTCAGAGAAACACACCCCCCTGCGAACCCTTGGCGATTCGGGCCAGGTTTGGACACCATGGGTCCCCATGGTGGGGACTCATTGAAGGGAAGAGTGACCCCACATGGCTAGAGGAATTTGGTGATTCCGTTATTCTACCAGGTTCCCCATTTTCTTCAGAGGAAAAGAATATTAGAAAAATATCAGGAAGGGCTCCAAGAATGAGGTGGCTTATTCCTCTTAGGAGGAGAGGTGGCAGTACAGGGGCACGAGCCCAAGCCCCGGCCTCAGCTAAGTTCTGGGTTCCAGGGCCAGGCCCGCCTCTGCATTTCTACTTCCTCATCTGTAAAGTGGGCAGGACAGTCACTGTCTACACCTGGATGTCGACAGATGACATGAGTTAACATATCTCGAACCTTGGCACTAGTTGACACACTTTTCACCTCGTTCACAGAGGGTGAGAAGGGAAGGCATGAGTCTAATGCCAACAGCAGGGACCTTGTGTGTTTGCGCGGGGAGAGGGTTGGCTGCCCGGCCTCATGACCTGTGCAATCACACAGGCCCAGGGCACGCAAGGGACCTACACTTGGTTAATGATCTGCTTCAATTATGCCACCTTTTTTTTTTTTTTTGCGGTACGCGGGCCTCTCACTGTTGTGGCCTCTCCCGTTGCGGAGCACAGGCTCCAGACGCGCAGGCTCAGCGGCCATGGCTCACGGGCCCAGCCGCTCCGCGGCATGTGGGATCTTCCCGGACCAGGGCACGAACCCGTGTCCCCTGCATCGGCAGGCAGACTCTCAACCACTGCGCCACCAGGGAAGCCCAATGTTGGCATCTTGAAATTTGTAATTTTTGAACAAGAGACCCTGCATTTTCGTTGTGCGCTGGGCTCTGCAAATTAAATTGTGTAGCCGTTCGTGTGCGTGTGCGTGCGCGTGCGTGTGCGTGTGCGTGTGTGAGAGAGAGAGAGAGAGAAGGATGCTGCTGTGGGTGCTCAGTGAGAGATGAAGCGATGTCCTCATCAACGAAGTGATGTTAATTGATGGTAATACCCACCCTATGGTCCCAAGCCAACACCACTCACCAACAAGCTGAGACATCACCTAACAATAGCCCTCTCAGTTCCAAACACCAACAACAAAAACAACCCTTCCTAGACTTTGGGCTGGTACCCAAACACCTCCACACCCACAGGCTGAGGCCCAACACCCAGTGGTACCAGGTGTGGACTCCCAACAAATTTTCCCAAGGACTCAAACAGCCCGGAGGCTGTTTGCTGGTGTTTCCATACATGAGGCACGTGATGTGTCCGCTCCCACAAGCGCTGCCCACACCACCCTGTGGGCACCCTAAATGATGTGTTTACCGCTCTGTCCTCCCTGGGCGAGACGGTGAGCTCCTTGAGGGCAGGAGCTGGGCCAGCATCATCTCGGTGTCCCTAAGGCTGGTTGCAGTGCTTAGAACACAGTGGGTGCTCAGTAATTTATGCAGTCATTCTACAGACATTTATCGTCCGGTGGTGGAGATGACCACAGACAAGATGAATATAAGATAAAGGGACACTAAGAAGTTTCCAGCCAGAGGCTCTGCCTTCTGCCGGCTGGGACTCTCACTGCTGAGAAGTGGGGAGTAAGAAAAGGCTTCTGTCTCCAGCTCCACTTCCAAAATTGCTGCTTCTGAGATTGGTGTTCAGTGACCTGCTCAAAACGGGGCATTTGTCGAAGTGGAGCAGAACAGCCCCGACAGAGTCAGGAGACCTTGGTCCTGCCCCCACTCAGCCCAGTGTCCTTGGCCAGACTACTCTTCTCCCTGGACCTTGCTTCCCTCTCCATCAAGTGAACTTACTGGATTAGGGGTGCGCTATTCAGTACGGGAGCCGCTCACTTGAAATGCAGCTAATGAGACTGAGGAACTGAATTTGAGGTTTTATTTATTTTTAATTAATATGAAATTTAAAACTGATACACAGTCACTGGAGAAGTGTTAGGTACATTTGGAACAAAGGGATTTTTGTTTTTGTTTTTGACCTAGCGATCTTCGAATGTATTTTTCTTCACCTGAAAAATAAAACTTTATAAAAACATACAAGACTTTTTGAGTACAGGTGTATCTTTTTTTTTTTTTTTTTTGCGGTACGCGGGCCTCTCACTGTTGTGGCCTCTCCCGTTGCGGAACACAGGCTCCGGACGCGCAGGCTCAGCGGCCAGGGCTCACGGGCCCAGCCGCTCCGCGGCATGTGGGATCTTCCCGGACCGGGTCACGAACCCGTGTCCCCTGCATCGGCAGGCGGACTCTCAACCACTGTGCCACCAGGGAAGCCCAGGGAAGCCCTCAGGTGTATCTTAAATGGCTGAATTATAAATAATGTCTCTGGTGAGGCTCACAGCTAGAGTTGGCTAATGTTCCAATTCCATTGTAAATTTGATAAAATTTCAACACAGTTGAAGTATTTCTGGAGAAATTTTAACATTTGGGCTAAGATGTGCTGTAAGTATAAAATACAGATTTTGAAGACTTACTATAAAAAAGAATACAAAGTATCTCATTAACACTTTTTATATTGATTATATACTGAAATGATAATATTTTAGATCTAATGGGTTAAACAAAATATACTGTGACAATTAATTTCACCTGTTTCTCTTTTTCGTTTTTAATGTGGGCACTAGAAAACTTAAAGTTGTATCTGTGGCTTACATTCTACTTCTTTTGGACAGCACTGGGTTAGGGAATCTCTAAAAGTACTTCCTTTTTTAAAATATTCTAACATTCTGCAAAACAACAGACTTCTATGCTGGGCAACCATTGAATTCTAGGTTTGCTTGTCCAGCATCATACTCCTCACCCCATTCTTCTGTTGGCACCTTGATTTTCCGAAGGAAAATTGCCTTGGGTAGATTCATCTTCAGCCCCAGCTATAGGGAGGGGCATATGACCAGGTCTGGCCAATCAGAGAAGAGCATCCTCTCTTTGACCACAGTGATTGGCTCAGGAATGACACATGACCACCAGTCAGTGCCAATGAGACTCCATTTGACTGAAAGATTGGCAATGAGCCCAGCGTTGTCCCTGGGATTGCAGAGGGAGTAGGATGGAAGCCTAGACTTGCAGGCCACCAACCTGCCCGCCCACGCCCCACTCCCCTGCGAGAGAACAGCCTGCCTGACAAGGAGGCCAACACAGAGAAAAGGAGAACAAGGAGAGAGGCCAAGTCATGTATCTGAAGTCAGGATCTATCCCTGGAAAAAAATAATTCCTTTTTGCTTAAACCAGTTTGAATCAGAATTCTGACCCTGGAATCTTGAATAACACCTGGATGATCGGTTAGGGCTAGGGCTAGGGTTAGGGTTAACCCCAGCTCAAGTGATCGTGTTCTAAAACCGCTGGGCTGCCCTCAACCCCCTCCTAAGCTCGGCTTTCCCGTACTCCCAACCTCTTCTCTTGGGGCCAGTTTCACCCTCCTATCAGCTGGAATAACTTGTAGTGACATGAGCCAGCCCACTTGTCTTCCTGCATTTTCATATCCCTGCATTTCCCACTGCTTGGAAAAATCTTCTCTCTCTCACTCCCCACCCCCACTCTGCCCCCTGCCTCATAGGACCTGGCAAATTTCTCATCTTTCAAGTCTCAGATACTCTTATCAAGGTCACCGATGACCTCTGTGTTGCCAAATCCAATGGTCACTTCTCCATCTATCTCTTATGCAACTTTTTGACAACATTCCACACAATTGACCATTCCTACATTCTCGAAACCTTTCTCTCGGCTTCCATGATACCTTATTCTACTCCTCCTACCTCATTGACCACTCCTTCTCAATATCTTCATTCATTCCTTTATTCTTTCATGCGTTCCTTCAGCAAATCTTTACTAAGGGTCTACTACTTGCTAAGCCCTATGCTAGGTCCTAGGCAGTCAACAGAACAAAACCCTGCCCCATGGAGTGTATGTTCTAGGGGAAGTCTACTTTATTGATTCTCCACCTCTGTTCAACCTCCAAATGTTGGCTATGCTGAGGTTCATCAGGGATCCCTTGTTTCCATCTTATCCACTCTCGTGACTTTAAATTCCATCCACGTGTTGCTGACTCCCAAATGTTTATCTCTAACCCTGGCTATTTCCCCTGAACTGCAGACTCATAGATCCAACTACCTACTTGATTTCACCACTTGGATATCTACAGGCTGTCTCAAGATTAACGCGTTGAAGACAGACTCATAGATCCAACTACCTACTTGATTTCTCCACTTGGATATCTACAGGCTGTCTCAAGATTAACACGTTGAAGACAGACTCATAGATCCAACTACCTACATGATTTCACCACTTGGATATCTACAGGCTGTCTCAAGATTAACGTGTTGAAAACAGAAATGTTTACTCCCCCACCCTCAGCCTAAACCTGTTTCTTCACCTGCCATTCTCCATCACAGTTAATGGTGCCACCATCCACCCAGTTGCTCAGCCAAAAACCTAATAGTCATCCTGATTCCTATCCTTTCTTCTCTCCCCACATCCAATCTATCACCAAGTTCTGTCAGCTCTACCTCCAAAACGTACTCTGCAACTGTCCACTTTTCTCCATTTCCTCTTCTACCACCCTGGTCCAGGCCACCATTATCCATCCCTGGACCACTATTATAATGACCTCTTAACTGGTTTCCCTGCATCCACTCATGGCTATCACCCTGACCTATTCTTCACACCATAGGCAATGAAATTTTAAAAATGTAAATCAGATCATTTCACTCCTCTTCTTAAAACCCTCCGGGGGCTTCCCTGGTGGTGCAGTGGTTGAGAGTCTGCCTGCCGATACAGGGGACACGGGTTCGTGCCCCCGTCCGGGAAGATCCCACATGCCGCAGAACGGCTGGGCCCGTGAGCCATGGCCGCTGAGCCTGCACGTCCGGAGCCTGTGCTCTGCAACGGGAGAGGCCACAACAGTGAGAGGCCTGCGTACCGCAAAAAAAAACCTCCAGGAAGCAGCGTGGGAGAAGACATTTGCAACATTTACCAAAGATGATGGATTAGTAAATCAGGGAGGGGATATGGGGATATATGTATACGTATAGCTGATACACGTTGTTATACAGCAGAAACTAACACAACATTGTAAAGCAATTATACTCCAATAAGGATGTTTAAAAAAAAAAAGGGAAAGACAGCCACGTTGAAAAATGGGCAAGGGATATGAACAGACAATTCACAAGAAACTCCAAGAGCCAATAAATACAAAGTTACATGTTTAACCTCACTAGTAATCATGGAAATGCAAATTAAAATGAGTTACACCAAATGTTTTTACACCAAAAACATTGTCAAATTTTTGAAAGGCTGACAGTATCAACTGCTGGCAAGGATATAAGGAAATGGGAACTTTCAGACTCTGCTAGTGGGAATATAAATTTGGATGCCAACTTTAGGGAACCATCTGGCAACGTGTTATAATGTTGAAAATGCACAAACCCATTCATCCTCCATTTCAGAATCAGTTGTAATAGTAAAAAGCAGAATGCAACCTAATGTCTATCAATATGAGAATGGATAAATAAAATACGATATACATGTGCCCATATAATTCTATATAGCATTGAAAACAAATTAGCTAAGTTAATTTAACATCTGTCAAGGTTCGTTGGATGAGAAAAAGCAGCCCTAAAAAGACATGTGCATACTGCTTCCATTTATGCAGATTTAAAATTTTAAACTTAAAGAGAAAAATGGTTTCCCACTAACGTCACAATGAAACCCTTAGAGTCTTTCCATGAACTGTTCCCTCTCGCGGCACTTTCCCTACAGCAGGCCCCCCATCACCTCCAGACATTCTGTGTTTATCTTTGTCTCTCCCCACTAGACCGTGATCTCCAGAAGAGCAGGAACCTTGCTTCTCTTATTCAGTGGTATATCATGAATGGACGGCATTTTGTCAGTGCTCAATAAATGCTTGTTGAATGAATAATTGTGATTCCTTCAGGAAGTCTTTCCTGTATTCCTAGACTAAGAAATGTCCCTTAGCTTTGCACTGCAACAGCATCCTGCTTGGCTCTCTCAGCTAGTTTCCCATTATGATTCAGAAACTCTTGATCTGGGTTCTCGAATGGGTGTCAGGTGAACCCATAACCATCCTAAAACTGTAGGTAACATTTCATATGCCTGTGCTTATTACATTTTCTGGAGAGAAGTTTCTTCACTTCCATCATATTCTTAAAAGGGTCTATGCCACAAATACACAAAAAAGTTTTCATAACACTGCTGTTTCTGTTGTTTTATCATTTTACCAGCTCCTCTAGACCGTAGACTGCTTGAGGGCAAGTCCACAACCGTTTCCCTAAACGCCAGTGCAGGGCCTGGCATGTAATAGACGAATTTCAGTGAAATCTTGAATGAATGAATAAGGGAATGACTGCATGCTTTTGGAGCCTGGGTACCGGGCCCACATTCACTCTCAGAGCCTTTGGGAGGTCTAGACCTTGGAACTGGAACAGAGAAGGAACAGAAAGCTGGCCTCAGAGTCAGGAAGGCGAAGCGCTCAGAAGCACAGGGTCCTGGACGGGCCTCTCCTCTTGTTCATCCCGAGCTCAGCAAAGCTGATTCATTACAGGCTTTTCCATCCTTGGCCCAGAGCCTGCAGCACCCTCCTTCTCTCTCCTCCTCACACTTCAAGGTGAACCAGCTTTGGTACCAGGGCTGTTGCAGCCAAGGTCAATGCAATTGCCAAGCTCCGGCAGCCCCATGGAAACCCCATAACAAGGCACCAAACAGAGACCAAACCCTTCCCAGGAAACTCCAGGGACAAGGAGGGTTGCCTCCTTCACCAATGACTTAGGAATCTAGAAATTCTGGTGGAGCCAACTGGGCAAGGGGTGCAGGACACTAGGCCTCCTTCCATATAAAGAAATCCCAAGCTCCAACATACAGCCCTATCTGGTCTGTGGCCAGAGTCTTTCCCCAAGGCCATCTTGCACACCTCCCAGGGACATGTATTTCCCTGGCAAGTTCATGAATGAAGTCCAGGCATGCTGGGTCCTCAGATATCACGAGGAATATTTAATAATACTATTGGCTCCATTAACTGAGGTCAACCATGTGCCAGGCATTTGTGCTACACGATCCACATTTAAAAAAATTTAATCCTCACAATGTCCCTATTAGTCCCATTTGACAGAAGAGGAAATTAAGGCAGAAAAGGTTTGCCCGAGGCCCCTTGGCCAACGAGTGTCTAAACTGAGATTCAAACAGGTCACCTGATTCCTATGACCTTCACCTCAACCCTAGAGCTGCCATCTACAGAGCTGCTCGCTCAGGACTACACCTGATTGCACTCAGGTCTCACAGCAACCCTAGCAGGCAAATCACCATTACTTTCCTTATTTTATTCTATTTTTTAAAATTTAATTTGTATTTTATTTGGGGGTATAGTTGATTTACAATGTTGTGTTAGTTTCAGGTGTACAGCAAAGTGATTCCGTTTTACATATACATATATCCATTCTTTTTCAGATTCTTTGCCCGTACAGGTTGTTGCAGAATATTGAGTAGAGCTCCCTGCGCTATACAGTAGGTCCTTGTTGTTTATCTATTTTATATGTAGTGGTGTGTATCTGTTAATCCCAAACTCCTAATTTACCCCCCCCTTCCCCTTTGGTAACCATATGTTTGTTTTCAAAGTCTGTGAGTCCGTTTCTGTTTTGTAAATAAGTTCATTTTTTTTTAGAGTCCACATATAACTGGTATCATACCATTTGTCTTTCTCCATCTGACTTACTTCACTTAGTATGATAACCTCTAGGTTCATTCATGTCGCTACAAATGGCATTATTATTTGATTTTACTTTTGCACTCTAATCCTAGGTTTATTCAACACAGTCCTTTTACTCTACACAACAAAGTACAATCACAACATTATCTAAAATGCCACAAAGTTACAAAACTCAAAACAGAAAATTTATAGTACTGGCTGTACCATGAAAGCCAAAAAAGCAATGTACACGTTGCCAAGGTAACCTGCAAGACGGCCAAGAACACCAGCGCAACAGGGAGTTCTGTGATGACCCGGAAGAACTGGGCTTCAACCTGTTCATCAATTTCAGAGACAGAAAGGGAGACACGGTGTGTGTATGTGTGCACGCATGCACCCACAAGAAAACATGTAAAAAGAGAACCGTTTTCAGCAACGAACAGCGGCTATTTGACCCTAGAGGTCAAAAGAGGGCTCAAGCAAGAATGGCAGCTTTACAAAAGCGTGCCCTTTCCTGCGGGACGCTGCAGGCCAACAAGCGAGGGCATGACCAGGCCACCAGTGTGGCCCCAGGTCACTGGTGGAATGGAAAAACCGGCTCGCAGGCTCGGCCACACGGCCACCTGGAGCCCTGCTCATCCCTGCTGGCTTTGCCACTGACCTGGCTCTCAGGAACTGGAAACATGGGAGCTTTGTAGCCGGAAAACTAGAGGGCATCTTTATAGATACACCCTTGATAAAAGACATTTTCACATACTGAGGTATGGAAAGTCATTCTGGCTTATACATGAGTTAACTTGAATTTCATGCTAGCTAACACAGCCTGTTTGTGGCCTATCAAACAAGCATTGTGTATCTGCTTTAATTATTAAAGAAAAGGGCACATTGACCAGAAGCAAAGAATGTCCATTTTAGAGAACAGACTCGTGGTTGCCAAGGGGGAGTTTTATATATATATATATAACTGAATCACTTTGCTGTATTGCAGAAATTAACACAACATTGTAAATCAACTATACCTCAATTTAAAAAAAAGAAAGAATGTCCATGTTAAAAATAAAGATTAAATGCCTCCCTTCCTGGGATGCCAATGCTGGTACTTCTTCAATGGTAAGACCTCCTTCCCAGGTGCCAGGACGGTACTGACTCACTGTGTACGTGCTGATCCGGGTTTTTCTGAAAGCTTGAAGGAATGTATCCCTGACTTGTTTGATGTTCTTTATTCTGACACAAAACTGTGCTGAAAACCATGCTTCTCCAGAGCAGTTCCTCAGAGTTACCTGAGAGGCTGTCTCCCAGGCTATAGTCCTCAGTTTGGCTCAAATAAAACTCTTTTCCTATTTATACGTTGTTTATTGATTATTTTCGTCAACACCCCCAGACCAGCAACACCCCTACAGCCAGAACTCTGTCATCAGGGGAAACATCTCAATCCCTCGCCTTCAAATCCCTGAATGAGGGATTTCTTTCTGACCGATCCTCCTTGGTTAGAAAAATGACAAAACTGAGTTGGATGGGATGTAGTTGACGGGGCGGAGCTT
>NW_020173679.1:1560503-1588164 GCF_003031525.2 Neophocaena asiaeorientalis asiaeorientalis | reverse complement strand
TGCGCAGAGGAGAACGTGGCTTCCTCCTCTTCCACGTGACCGGCGCCACATGCGGTGTGGTGACAGCATTCTCCTGGGAGCGCTGAATCGCCGGGGGGTGGCCTAGGCCAGGGGACCAGCTCAGCAGTGGCAGTGATCTCCTGGATATCAACCTTTCCTGTGTTCACGTGCATGTCTGACCCCCTCCAGGAGAGGCAGGACCCGCCAAACGTTCTCCGTGGAGGCCGGAGACTCCTGTGTGGCGTGTGTGGTGCCGGAAGCGGGCTCACACGGGCTCCTGGAGAACCAACCCTGTTGTTTGCACAACAGTAACCAACCCTCAGTCCCCAGAGCACTTGGCACACACACGCTCACGTGGTGAGAACCACGGCCACCATGAGGGCGGCACCACGCTTCCATGTTACAGGTTAAAGAGGCTGCAGCGGGACTTCCCTGGTGGTCTAGTGGTTAAGACTCCGCGCTCGCAAAGCAGGGGGCCTCGGTTCGATCCCTGGTCAGGGAACTAGATCCCACATGCTACAAGAAGATCCCACATGCCGCAACTAAGACCCGGCACAGCCAAATAAATAAATAAATATTTAAAAACATAAAATAAAGAGCAGATTCTTTCTGCTCTCACTGGGAGAGGATGTGCTCTGCTGTCCTCGACAGCTCCTGGGAGAAAACTTAAAAAAAAAAAAAGAGGCTGCAGCACAGAGAGGGGACATGAGGTGTCACCCAGGAACAGGTGGCAGAGTGGGGGTCACTTCAAATCCCTCGTCCCTTCTCCTCCGGTCTGTCCCTGTGTATTAGAAACTGACCTTAAGGCAGCCACAGGTCAGGGATGAGATTATAGGACTGCCAAGGGTTTGCCTCTAATCCACAGGCCAACAAGTTGGGGAGCAGCAACCAGATCCCCGTTTAAAGGGAAATGAAATGGAAACAGACATTCCATGGGATGTACTCAGAGGCCTCAGTCAGATAATCAGGCCCGGAGGACTTCTGTGAGCTGCACGGAGGCTCCCAGATGGGGTCAGGCTGGAAACCAGGCAGAGAAGCAGGGGTCTCACCCAGGGTTGGCCAGACAGGCACAAGGCCAGGCTCAGGTAGCCCCAGGAATCAGCAGTGGGCCCCCACCTGCCCTCCTTCTCACCCCTCCTGCTGGGACACAGGCTCACCGTTGGGGAAGCCGAATGCCGGATAATGGGCTGGGAGGGCAGACCTCTCTCTGGTATGGGCATGGTGTGGGGTTGCCCGGCCCTGCCAGGCCCTCACCAGACAGCCAACCACAAAGCCTCTCTCAGGCAGGCAGACAATTCAGCCCTTTCGATCCAAGCGCAGCCGGGCTGGCATTCCCTGCACCTCTGTTTCTCTCTGGCTCCTCTAAGTGAATCACTCGGAGTTATTGACTCTGGGAACAATGAACGAGGAGCAGGTTTAAGTCCTCGAACAGACAGACAGCTGGGTCCTAGCACACCAAGGCCGTGGCTGCTGATGAAGGTCAATGCCGTGGACGCTCCAGGGCTGCAGAGCTGCACGACAGAGTGTCATAGAATCGACACCACAGAAGGGTAGAGTCACAGCAACATGGATTGTTCGAGAGCTACAAATTGTTCTAATCACAGAGCCACAGAAAGCCAGTGTCCCATAATCATCAATTATTAAAAGCCTAGAATCACCACCTCGGGGAACCAGAGACTTCCGGGACAATCAACCCATCAGCTGCCAAAACCCAGCTCTTTAGAGCAGGAAAAGTTCCTCCTGTCCGAGGCTTCATCATGCAGATGGGGGAACTGAGTCAGCTGATCACGGTCACAGAACCAGGGCTGGGACACAGACATCTCCACTTCCCATCCTTGCTCCACTCCCAGGGAATGTGGGTAAGAACAGCAGCCCCCTAAGGTCCTGGACACTGAGCCCAGGGACCTGCCCCTTGGGGACTGGCCTAGCCTCACTCTGGGGAATCGTCACTCTGTCAGAGCACCTGTGGTCAAGCCCCTCTGTTGTGTCAAGATCTGAGGCTTTGTGAGCTCTAAGGTCAGGATGATGTGTTTGGCAAGTCTGGGCAGGCTTGGATTCTTTTCACCAATCCCTCAATCCCCTGCCTAATAAGGAAGAATTGTGCGCCCTGATGGAGTACACCTAGTGGTGATCACACAGGGGAGGGAGCCGGCCTTCCTGGGTTTCAGACTGGGATGCCCATTGCCTCATCGGGGTCACTTCAGTTCACTGTCAAGCTACACAAGGTAATCCTGCCTCGCTTCCCAAGGGCCCATCACATGCTAGGGTCAGAGAAGTTACTAAGACACAAAGACTCTGTGCCCACCTTTGAGGCCCTCATAATCCACTGAGACAGTCACATATGTAGGTAATTATAAGTCAAGGCAGAGTGATGGCAATAAACACAGAAGAGACACAAATTAAGAAAGGCTTCATGAGAGAGGGGTAACATTTAAACTGAGCCATCAGAGGGCTTCCCCGGTGGCACAGTGGTTGAGAGTCCGCCTGCCAATACAGGGGACATGGGCTCATGCCCCGGTCCGGGAAGATCCCACATGCCGCGGAGCGGCTGGGCCCGTGAGCCATGGCCGCTGAGCCTGTGCGTCCGGAGCCTGTGCTCCGCGGCGGGAGAGGCCACAACAGTGAGAGGCCCGCGTACCACAAAAAAGAAATAAAAACAAAGACAAAAAAATAAACTGAGCCATTAGAGAGATTTTCTTTATATCGGTTCCTGACTTCTGCTTCTGCTTGCGATGCAATAACAAGGATTAGACTTACCTTCCCACCCTACCCTAAACAACTAGAAAACTGGACAAAATACTTGAAACAACTGTATTTCAAAATACAACGAAAAACAAGCATGACAGGATGTGATCACTAAGAGAAGAGAAACAAATGAAGGGGTCGGGGGTGGGGTGGGAGTGCTGACTGTCCTGGTTTTCTGCCTGGAGTCACATTCCAGACCATGGTCCAAGGAGAGGGATCCCAAGCAGAATATAGTAATCTTGCTGAACTGAGCATCTGGAGATTGGTGTCCAGGGACACAGCTAGAGTTGTATGGCAAAGTTCCAGAAAGGAGGAAATTGTGCAGAAAATGAGCTCCATATATCTGCATGGGACCTTCTGGAGTTGTTGCTGAGTACGAGGGTAAAATTCCCTGAGACAGGGCAAAACTAAAAAATTAAAGCTGCAAGCAGAACAATTCCCAGAACTCACACAAGTCAGGAGACGTTTGAGTTGCAACCAGCCAGAGTAGTGAAAACTCCGTAAAAACCTCAAACATTCAGTGGAAACTTTGTAGAAGTCATGTCTTAGCCGTAGGCTGAACTATCCCTAGAGTGAAGGCTAGTCCAGACCAGACATAGCAAAGTCTGAAAACAGGCTTCAAAGGGATAAAGATGGTGTGCAAGAAACCAAGCTGCATGTTACAACAAAGCCCAACATTCTTTAAGACAACAAAATTGAGACACTCAACTATATAACATCCATAATGTCCAGCATCCAGTCAGAAACCGCTAGATATGCCCAAAAGCAGGAAACTGTGACCCATAACCAGAAGAGAAGTCAATCAATAAAAATGGACCCAGGAATGACAGAGATGATGGAACTAGACACAAAGATGTTAAAGTGTTATTATAACTACAAGTATTTAAAGAAAAATATAATCATAATGAGTAGAGAAATGGAAGATATAAAAAAGAATCAAGTAGAACATCTAGAGATGAAAAATGTACTATCTAAAATGAAAAACGTATTGAATGAGATTTACTGCAGATTAGACACTGCAGAAGAAAAGATAATTGACCCAAAAGGTCAATATAGCAGTATAATGTACCTAAACTGAAGCACAGGGACAAAAAAAGATGGGAAAAAATGAACAGAGCTTAGACATCTGTGATACATCAAATGGTCTAACAGATGTGTAGTTGAAGTCCAAGAAGGAGAGGAGAGAGAGAGAGGAAGAAAGAAGGTAAGAAAGAAAGAAAGGAAGGAAGGAAGGAAGGAAGGAAGGAAGGAAGGAAGGAAGGAAGGAAGGAAGGAAGGAAGAAACATAAAATATATTTGAAGAAATAATGGCTGGAAATTTTCTAAATTTGAGAAAAACTATAAACCCACAGATTCAAGAATCTCCACAAAACCCAATCAGGATAAACATAAAACCCCCACGCCAAGATACATCATAATCAAATTGCTAAAAACCAGTGATAAGACAACCTTAAAAGTAAACAGAGAAGAAAGACATGTCACATACAGAGAAAAAATGATTAAAAGAATTCTCATCAGAAACTATGCAAGCAGGAGACAATGGAACCTCTCTAAAGCACTGAAAGGAAAAACAAAAAACTGTCAACCTAAAATTCTATGGCCAGCAACGATACCCTTTAAACAATGAAAGAGAAATAAAAACTTCTTCAGAAGAGAAGAACAAAAGCTGAGAGAATTTATCACCAGCAGACCTGCACTACAAGAAATAGTAAAGGAAGTTCTTTGGGGGACAGGAAATTATACTGGATGGAAATTTGAACTAAACAAAGGAATAAAGAGCACCAGAGATGATAAACATGTGAGAAAATAGGAAGGTCCTTTCTTCCCTCATTTGCTGATTTCTTTAAAAGATAAGCAAGAGTAATATTACTGTTTTGTATTACTGTATTACTGTTTACAATATATGTAAAAGCGAAACGTGTGGTAACACTAACACACAAAGGACAGAATGGGCAATGGAAATATACTGTTATAAAGTTTCTTACACTCTCTGTTAAAGTGGATTTATATTGTGCCAACTCAGCTAAGCTGGAACTATATTTCCCAGAATATCTTTCCCTGTATAGTTCCAAGTTAGCATAGGTCACTAGAGACATTTTATACAACATCTGCAAGGTACAGTAAAGCAGTAGCCACTTGCTTTTTGTTTTGTTTTGTTTTGTTACTCAAAAAGTTGGCATAGGGACACCAGGTGCAGCTCGCATACACTGTCACTTAAGGGCTGGGTCACCTTGTCATCACGAGGCAGCAGCTGAGCCCACAGCCCCTCCGGCCCCTGCTGGATCATCCAGCTGTTTCTCTGATCCCTGGCCCAGGTGTTTCAGCTTCATGATGAGAAGCCCCAGTTTCTCGTCTAGGTCAGTCACATCACTGAAGATGGCATCTTGGAAGGAATGAGAGATGACATGTGGGTGCTGGTTTGTTCCTGTTCTCCCCCACTCTTCCCCCACTTTGAATCCATCTCCCCTTCCCAAATTTCTTTCCCTTCACTGCCAGTAATATACCAGGACCAGACACAAAGAAAATAGCATTTTAGAGACTGTTTAGCCAGCTCCATATAATTGCATAAGGTCAAATTCCTATAATAAATCCCGTATTATGTATCATTCCCAGTGGTTCTGTTTCTCTGGTTGAACCCTGACTAATAAATATGTAAAGTATGCAAATATTATGTGATACGTTAAAGATGCATATAATTAACCCTAAAGCAAGCACTAAAATAGAAAATAGGGTTTTCCCTGGTGGCCTAGTGGTTAGGATTCTGGGCTTTCACTGCCATGGCCCAGGTTCAATCCCTGGTCAGGGAACTGAGATCCCACAAGCTGCGCAGCCAAAAAAAAAAAAAAGAAAAGAAAAGAAAGAGTGAAAATAAAATGAGATTATAAAAATATATATAATCCAAAAGAAGCCAAGCAAGGGGAAACAAAGGAACAAAGAAGAGATGGGACAAATAGAAAGCACACAGCAGGACAGTAGGTTTAAACTCAACTATATCGATAATTACATTAAATGTAAATTGTCTAAACTCAGACAAAGTTGGCCTTCAGTACAAGGGATTTTACCAGAGATTAAGAGAGATATTAATGAATGAGAAATTGATCAATGAATCAAGAGGATATATTACTCCTAAATATATATGTACCTGATAACAGAGGTTCGAAAATACATTTAAAAGAGATAAGTTGGCCTTCAGTACAAGGGATTTTACCAGAGATTAAGAGAGATATTAATGAATGAGAAATTGATCAATGAATCAAGAGGATATATTACTCCTAAATATATATGTACCTGATAACAGAGGTTCGCAAATACATGAAACAAAAACTGAAAGGAGAAAGAAAAATCCACAACGAGAGCTGGAAATTTCAACACCCTCATCACTGATAGAACAAGTAGACAGAAAGTCAGCAAGGATATAGAAGATTTGAGCAACGCTGTCAACCAGCTTGACCTAATGGACATTTGTACAGCACTCCACCCAACAGCGGAGTACACATTATCTTCAAGGGCACACCAAGATACACCAAATACTGGGCCATACAGTAAGTCTCAATACATTTAAAAGAGATGCATCTCTTTTAAATGTATTGAGACTTACTGTATGGCCCAGTATTTGCATCAGGGAACTGAGATCCCACAAGCTGCGCAGCCAAAAAAAAAAAAAAAGAAAAGAAAAGAAAGAGTGAAAATAAAATGAGATTATAAAAATATATATAATCCAAAAGAAGCCAAGCAAGGGGAAACAAAGGAACAAAGAAGAGATGGGACAAATAGAAAGCACACAGCAGGACAGTAGGTTTAAACTCAACTATATCGATAATTACATTAAATGTAAATTGTCTAAACTCAGACAAAGTTGGCCTTCAGTACAAGGGATTTTACCAGAGATTAAGAGAGATATTAATGAATGAGAAATTGATCAATGAATCAAGAGGATATATTACTCCTAAATATATATGTACCTGATAACAGAGGTTCGCAAATACATGAAACAAAAACTGAAAGGAGAAAGAAAAATCCACAACGAGAGCTGGAAATTTCAACACCCTCATCACTGATAGAACAAGTAGACAGAAAGTCAGCAAGGATATAGAAGATTTGAGCAACGCTGTCAACCAGCTTGACCTAATGGACATTTGTACAGCACTCCACCCAACAGCGGAGTACACATTATCTTCAAGGGCACACCAAGATACACCAAATACTGGGCCATACAGTAAGTCTCAATACATTTAAAAGAGATGCAATCACTGCACTGATGCTGGAGGGGAAAAAAGAAGATAAAGGGGTACACAAGTTTTGTTTGTTTTTTTTTGTTTTGTTTTTGGGGGTTTTTTGGCTAAAAGATAGAGACGAGAAACTTTCCACATAATGCAAATGAGTTATCTTTGGCCGCTTACAAGTGATACCAGTGGATTACTGCAGTGTGTCTTAAAACCTAACTCCTTTCAAACCAGGTCATGAGTCAGAAGGGACTTCTAGGCCGGTAGAGCATGTTGTTGAAGGTCTGGATGACTTTTCAAAGGGAGGGTGCTGGTAAGAGTGACTCGAGTCAAGAAACTGGCCAGTAAATAGCTAGCTCCCTGAGCTCCTGTGACAAATTCCACTCTTACACTTCCTCCTGGGTGTCCCATAGACACATCAGTATGTCCAGAATCAAGCCAACAGTGTAATACCAGCCCCCTAGAGCTCCCATCTTTATCCCTTCATCTTAAAACTCCTAGTTCTCCTGAATTATCCATCTTAGTCAATGGCACCACTCAGAAACCTGCAGGTAGTCGAGACTCCTGCCTTTCTTTCAGTCCCCACAGTTTAGTAGTCACAGAGTCCTACTGAGTCTTTTTCTCTCATTAATCACTTGAACCCTCTTTTCTTCCCTTCCTCATCACCACTGCCAAGTCCAAGCCCCTTCTCACTTCTCACCTTATTCTCTGTCTCTAACTTGCCCCAGGCCTTCTGCCTTATTCTACCTCCCTCTGTGCTATGCCTTGCTTGCTAAAGCAGTCTTAACTTTCATGTGTTTCACATTTTAAAATTCACATAATAATTCACAGAAAATATAATATTTTATATTATAAATATAATAATTCACAGAAAATATCTAATACAGGTAAGCAAAAACCAAAATACATTACTTAATAAAAAGAAGTAAAGGCTAATTGTAATTTCCCATCAACCCACCACTACCACCCACTGTTAATACTTTGGATGAACAGCCTTCCAACTCTTTTCTGAACGTTCATTTATATTCTTTACAAGATAGGATTGTTCTAGACATGCTCCGAGGGTAACCCGGTTTGCTCGGGACAGTCCCAGTTTTAGCACTAAAGATCCTGCACCCTGCAATTGTCACCCTGCAATATATTAGCTTAATATATTAGCACGTTTCAATGTTAGTAATATACAAATTTATCTTCATTTTAATGACTTCAGGGATTCCAGCATGTATTATCAATGTCAAAATGGCCTTTTATATGTAAAAATCCACTCTCTTCCTTGTGCCATCTTTTGATGCATCCCTTAGGATACAGTAGTGAGCTTCAAAGTGGGGTAAGGGAGATGCATTTCAGGAGATACACAAGAGCAGCCATTGGTGCGAGGGAGAGAAAGTACCAGGATTTCTATTTATATGTATTCTTTTTATTTCTGTTGAGGAATCTGGACAGCCACACGCAAAAGAAAGAAACAGGGCCACTGTCTTACACAAAAATTAACTCAAAGTATATTAAAGACCCAAACGTAGGATGAATGATTTGAAGTTCTGGTTTTAACTTTATGTGTTTTAGTACATGATTTTCATGGTTGCCTTAGATTTTTTTTTAATTAGGTACCTTAAAAAGTGATCTTTGCTGGCAATTCTTTCCAAAATATTATAATCATTCAATTATACTAAACAATTACTCACAAGACAAAAAGAAAGAATTGAACGTAAGACCTAAAGCCATAAAACCCCTAGAAGAAAGTATAGGCAGTAAGCTTTTTTGACGTTGGTCTTGGTGATGATTTGGCACCAAGAGCAAAGGCCACAAAAGCAAAAATAGACAAGTGGGGCTACGTCAAACTAAAAAGCTTTCGCTTAGCAAATGAAACCATCCACAAAATGAAAAGGCAATCTACCAAATGGGAGAAAATATCTGCACATCATATATCTGATAAGAGGCTGATATCCAAAATATGTAAAGAACTCATACAATTCAATAGCAAAAAAACAAACAATCCAATTAAATGCTTGTATTTTTGTGTGTCTTATAATGTACATGATATATTTGTGTGGCAGTACATGTATATAATTTATTCATAAATAAATCTCCATATAATGGAGATTTTTGTGTGTGTGTTTATTTGGAACATGATCCTAAAATTTGGGGACACTGGCCTAGCTGATAAAATATTAACTTTTTAGCAGTCCTGGAATTTTCAGCGTAGTTAAGGCTTTGCTGCTCTTCTGGCTTCTTCGACCACCTACCCACACCCCAGCAAGCCACAGCAAACCACATCTGTTCCCTAAACATCCATACTCTCCCCTCCAAGCCTTTGCACAAGCCGTTTCCTCTGCCAGGGGTTCCCATCACCCTACCCTCTTCACCTCCTGGCTAATATGTACCTGTATCTGAAGACACAGATCAGGTGACATCTATGCCAGGAAGACTTCCTGGGCACACACCGGCTCTTGAGCCCGTCCCACCCAGGCTGGGTGCCTCTCCTCTTTGTTCCCATAGTGCCCTGTGCTAACCTACACAACACGGCAACACTAACCACATGACTTCATAATTGCCGGTTTATCTCTTTGTGACCTCCTCAAGGTTGGGGATTGTCCTCCAGATCTGAATCCTTGGTGGTTGCCCAGCCCAATGCCTGCCTCAGAATTATCTCTTAGTAAATGGTGAAAGAATAAACAGTAATAGCAAACATGTATGTTGCACTTTGTCAATGCTAGGTGCTAGTTTAAGGAATTTAACATGAAAACCACCCCACGAGGTGGGTACTTCTGTTGTGTCCATTTTACAGATGAGGAGACAGAGGCACGGAGAAGTCCAGTAACTTGCTGAGGTCACATAATAATTAACAGAGCTGTGACTTGAACCCAGGTAAATCAGCTTCAGAATCCAGGCTATCAATCACTATGTGGAGGGAGACACAAGAGGGAAGAGATATGGGGACATATGTATACGTATAACTGATTCACTTTGCTATAAAGCAGAAACTAACACACCATTGTAAAGCAATTATACTCCAATAAAGGTGTTAAAAAAATCACTATGTGAATCACTCAGTGAAAGAATGAGTGAACAAAGGGAGGAAGGAAGGAAGAAATAAATGAACAGTTAAACGGAGGAGGGAGTAAACAAATATCCAGTGGCCTGGCGTTATGAGACCTTGCCCAGCCTGCTTTGCAGACATCAACCGACTGCTCTATCTATAAGATGTTTTAGTCACTTGCCACTGCACTATTTTCCAAATTTTAGTTGGTGCTTAAGAAGGTGCCAAAATCTTGGTTCCTAACGATAGGGATAGAGTAGGATAATTAAATAGTTAGTTTAGGAGTCTCACTAGGGAATTAAAGACAGAGATGGAATTTTGAGGGAGTCTGGGAGACTGCTGTAAGCTAATGACCACTCAAGGAAAAATTACGGAAACCTAGCAACAATCTACTGTATCTTGAAGGAAGACCAGGTGCATCCAAGCACCAGGCACACTCAAGCCGCAAACCCTGATAGTTAAAACACAAGACAATAGATATGGGGTGTGAATCTTGTTACATGAAGTCAGGAAGTTAATGGTCCTTGAAGAGTAGCATTTCTGCATGTAGCCTAGACAGAAATAATAGGTGAAAGGGGAAAAATCTAGGTGAAAGGGGACATTATACCAAAACCTGAGATGAATTACCATATTTTAGTATATGTCACCACCCTTCTGCTAATATACATGTGATTTACATGGCATCATGACAGTCCCGGTTAGAACATATCTTCTCCCCTCTCCACTTTTTTTTTTCTAAATAAACTTATTTATTTTTGGCTGTGTAGGGTCTTCCTTGCGGTGTGCGGGCTTCTCATTGTGGTGTTTTCTCTTGTTGCGGAGCACGGGCTCTAGGCACGTGGGCTTCAGTAGTTGTGGCACATGGGCTCAGTAGTTGTGGCACACGGGCTTAGCTGCTCCGTGGCATGTGGGATCTTCCCGGACCAGGGCTCGAACCCGTGTCCCCTGCGTTGGCAGGCGGATTCTTAACCACCGCGCCACTAGGGAAACCCTCCACTTTTCCTTTGATTGTAAAAATGTATCCCTCTTTGTTCTGGGGGCTGAGCTCCCTTGCCTGCCCGCTTGAATCTCTCACAAGCATCCTGTGAGATAAGTAATAAACTTACTCTTTACCTATCGCTTTACCTCACACTGAATTTTTTCTGCGCTGAGACAAAAGAACCTGAGCTTCAGTAAGTCTTGGCACCAAGTGAGTGGTTTCAATGAAAAGACAGTGGGTTTGAGTCCCCTCCTATGTCAGGGATTACGGGTTCAAGTGCCAATCTGAAATGCAGCTGGGTTTAGGTCCCACCCGGGAAGGAGTACCGTTTCACTTCCTCCTCAGCCTTTTACAGGCACCAACCTAACTGCCCCATCCTCAATACCTCCTCCATTACAGTGTGCAGGGTAATGAGCATCTGTGCCACAGGATCCTAGAGCGTTAGAGCTGGTGGCTGCATTTAGAGACCAAGCAGTCCAACCCTCCATTTTGTAGATAGGAAAACTGAGGCCCAGAGAGGCAAAGTGATTTGTGAAAGGTCACACAACAAGTTAATCGCAGATTCAAAGTGGGCCTGGCATGCTGGTTTCCAGTCTGTCTCCCTTTACTTCTTTACTAAGCCGCCTCCGTGCATTGCTTTAGCCTTGGCCATCAAAAGGCATCTTGAACAGAACCACTACATACAGGTTTAATGATTTCTTAAATGCAGACCCTACCCCAGATCTGCTTCTGTGTCAATTTGAAAAGGTCATGGGAATAAGGGAGGTGAGAAATTCAAGGTCGAAGCCCTGCGATTTCCTCCAGGCAGAGAAGTAACTGAAGCCATCATTGACAACTCGCCATGTGCTACCTTCTTCCTCGCATTATCCCGTTTAATCCCAACGGAGACAATTATCCTCGTTTTACAAGCAAATTGAGCAAACTGAGGCTTAGAGAGGTAAAAAGACTGACCAACTCCAATTTTCCTGGAACCCTCCCTGTTTTACAACTGAAAGTCCCATGTCTCAGGAGCCCCTCAGTCCCAGGCAAACTGGGACATTTGGTCACCTTAGGCGTAAGCAACCCACCCAAAGAACTGGATCCCAGAGATTCCAGCCCAGATCCAATGCCAATTCCCAAGCCCTTTTCTACCACACTGTGCTGTGCTTCTGAGGAAATAGGTAACTTGAGAGGCAGAAGGAAACACATAGACAAGCCAGTTGGGATGGGGGTGAGAAGTGGGCTGGAGGAGGGTGGGCACGGAGAGGCAGCTCTGAAGTCGGGTCAGCCCTGGGTCACTGCAGCTGAGTCAAGCCATCTGGGAGGTCGGATGCTACTGGGTGACATGCCAGGGGAGGACAAACAGAGGCTGTTCTATTCTCCCCTCTTTATCCCAGGAGGGGTCTGTTTACCACGATAACAGCCCCGTTATCTCAACCAGGTCTCTGGTTTCTTGCCAGGCAGTGATGAGGGGTTTAAGGTCTGAGGCTCTGACAAAACCAGTCTCCCTGGGACACTGGCACTCTCCCCATCCTCGCCTGAGAGCCTGGTTGTTGGGATGGGGGTAGCTGTGTGGAGCACAAAAGGGCAGGGACTCCCCACCCAAGGAGGCCCCTGGGAGATCAGGACCCCTATGCTCAGACGGTGTATTTCTGTGTTACCAGGTAAAGGATGTCACAGTGGTTGACCAGCTGCTGGAAGCCAGACATGGCCCAATACTGCCTCTTCTTACCTTCTCCCTCCCCAGAGAGCTAGAGATAGGAAGCATCACCTCCATCTGACAAGAGGAAGCTGAGGCCCAGAGAGGGGACGTCCCTTGATGAGGTCACACAGCATGACAGTGACACAGAGTGTCAATGACAGAGCTGTGACCCCAGCTCTCCCTGCCCCCCAAGTCTGGGCACTCTGCTCCCCCGGACACTGTCCTCCCCCTCCTCCACCTGGCTGAGTCCTCCCCATCTTGGACACCCAGCTTGAGGGCCCTCACCTGCAGTCAGCCTGCCTGACCCCTAGCCCGGATGAGGGTTCCGTCCCGGAACCCCTGGGGGCCCGTGCTTGGGCAACCAGAGTTCTTACGGTTTGGGTTATAACAGGTACTTGTCAGTCTCCTCCCTGCACTAGGGCACCCAGGGGCCAAGAACTGATTCCCCACCTCCCAGCAATAATATATTTAGTTAATTACCAGATCATCTTGAGTTGTTCTCAAAACAGTGGCGTCCTGGAGGCAACAGCCCACTAAAAAGTCTCCCAGCAGGTGCCCGCGCTTCACCCACTGCCTCTCCCCAGTCCCATGATCCCACTGACTTTCATCTGTCACCTCACTACTCAAAGTGTGGTCCCTGGGTCAGCAGCATCAGTGACACCCAGAGCTTGTTGGAAGTGCAGAACCTCAGACCCCAATCCAGACCCCTGGCACTTCGCTAAGAGCGTGATTAACGTCAGCTATCATTATGATACTGGACCCTTGCTCCAAACCCCACTGTGTAGCCCTCATCATCCCCATGCCTGCAGACGGAGTGGAGTTCAGGGAGGGGAAATTACTTTCTCCAGGCTGAACAGCCAGGAAGTGATAGAGGTGGGGTTCAAACCTAGGGTTCATCTAGCGCTGGTGTTCCATGTGGTGGAAAGAGATAGGAAATCTACATTTATCAAGTATCCACTCCATGCAGAGCCCTTTACCTGGCCTATCTCATGTGATCTTCCCAACCCCCTTCTGAAGTAGGGGGTTGACAGTCTCATTTTCAGATGAGAATACAAGACTCAGGCAGAGGAAGGGACTTGCCCGAGGCCCACAGCCAGGAAATGGCAGCAGTGGGATGGAACCCAGCTCTGTTTACCTGACTCCAGTGACACAGCCTGTTCCTGGCCCAGGGGAGCAGGGTGGCGGACACTGGCTGAGTGGGGGGCTGGCTGGTTCACTGCTCCAGCTCCCACCTGTCCTCTCCCCCACCTCTGAGAGCTTGTGGCCTGGGGTCAAGATCCACACTTCCTTCCCCTTTCTAACCCTCAGCCTTTGGCTTAATCATTATCCACTTCTGACAGAACACAAACACCTGCCTATCATGGCAATCAATATGCTGCCGATGTGTGATGTCACCCCCCAACTATTTCCGTCAGTTGCTGGCAGGTGCCGGAATTCCTGGGATCTCCCTCCTGTATGCCTAAGGCTCTCCTTGCAGGCTGCTCTCTGTCTGATCCTGGATGTGTGCCTCTGCAGCAGGCAGGTCAGAGGACGGCGTCATGCCCAGTTGATGAACACAGGAGGGTGGGATGTGAGAGGCCCACTCCCATGCCGTCCCCATCCCTCTCGGTGGTGAGATTTGGGCAGATTTCTCACCATTCTGAGCCTCGGCTTCTCCATCTCTAAAATGGGTGGGTGATAATTCCCAGGTGATCACGAGAAGTATCAGGCATGCCCGGAAGTGGTGGGGGATGGTCACAGTCCTCACTGCCGAGAATCAACACACAGCTCAGGAATGTCTGTTGGGTTGGCCAGTGAGAGTAGGCAGGGCAGGGGCATTGATCTGTATGGATGGCTCGTGGTCAGAAATGTCATTTCGAAGAGGAGGGAGCATGGGATCAGGCAGTGGCACCGTGTACGTCCCCTGTGAGGAGGTTCCCAGGCAGGGGTCAGGAGTGCTGTCTGCAAGGACCAAGGTGTGAGCGGAGTGGTAAGAGCAGCCTTTGCTCACCTTCTGCAGAAACACAGGACCATGGACCCAGTGGGGAGCAGGGGAGCTTTGGAAAACAGCTCTTGGCATGAATCTCCATATTCCTACAGGTGGCACTGGCCACTGAGGTCAGGCCCCCTTAGTGACTTCAAGGACAAAGACATGGAGGGGTGAGGGGGACAAACAAAAGAAAGGACAAACGAACAGGGGCTGGTGATGAATGTAGCGAGGTTTCGTGAGCACTGGAGACCCAGGAGGTACCTACCCTCAGACTCCCAGACCCAACCAGTAAGGTTTTCCGGGGGCCAGATTCCCGAGGAGCAGTTGGCAGCCAGACCCGCCGAAACTTAGGTGGGTGCTATTAACACAAGCCTGTTTATACACAAGGCTGGAGAGACAGTTTCCAGACAGAGGAGAAAACACACTCTAGCAGGGGAGGGAAGGGCCCCTGGAAGCACGGCTGGCAGAGCTGGGGCTTCAAGCTGGGAGTCCGACAACCTGCCCCCTCCCAGACCTGGACTCAGGGCAAAAGGCACACCCAGGGCGGGGGGCTGGGGGGAGCAGTGAAATCCTTATATAGTGAAACCTTTTTCATGAGTCAGCTGGGGCCCGGCCGGCCCAGCTCATTCATTGGAAAGGTATTTTCTTTTCAGCTCTTTTCTGCCCTTTCACTGCCACAGAGGTGAGGTCATCTCTAGTAAACACTCTGTCTTGCGGTAAATTTCCTCTGAACGCTTTGCTTGTGTTTAACTCGCCAAACCTCGAGGGAAGTTGGCAGCCGAGAGTAGTAGAAAGGGCACTGGGCTGAGTCAGAGGCCTGACTTCAAGTCCCAGCTTGGCCCCTTTCTGGCTGCAGGAACTTGCCCAATGCAAGTCACACCTCTGGGCCTCGGTTTCTCTGATGACAAAATGAAGTCACTATTACTGGAAGGATTCTAAAGAAATACACAGCACCACACACTCATCCACTCAACACGTATTTACTGAGTGCTTGACATGTGCAAACACTATAGTGAGACCGTGGAAATTACAGTAAGGTAACACACATGTGTACACAAATACATGTATTCTCTCTTACACACACACACACACACACACACACACACACACACACACACACACACACGGTTCCCACTCTCTGCCCTTGGAAGATTCACATTCTGGTGGAGAAGACAGACAAGAATCAAATGATCCCATAAATGCATATTAAAATACAGCCATGATGAGAACTGAGCTATACGGTGACCCAGTCTGGGGTGTGCAGGGGTGGGACAGGGGACACCTCCAGAAAGAGTGATGATGGAGTGGGAGATGGAAGATATGATCAGGCATCCCCCAGGCAGAGAGAAGCTGGGAGCAGAGGTCCCGCAGAGATGCAGAACTGAGGTTTGTCCCAGGCCTGGGAGAAGGTCAGCATGCCTGGAGCACAGGGGTGAGGGTGGGGAGAGTATGGACCTAACGGGGCCAAAGACGCAGGAAGCATGGGAACCAGCACCGAGCCTGCAGCCCCCGAGGGCAGCTTCTGGCTGGGATGCTCCAGGCCAGCACTTCCCAAAAGGGTTCAAGTGACTTTGCAGAGACATTATGAAATATCAGTGGATGAAGCTTAATTTGGGGCAAACTCAGACACCATCCCTACTCAATGATGGTGTGGACCAAAGGCAGTAGGTACGGAAAAACTTATACCAAAAATATTCATTTTATTTTTCTATGATTTGAAAAAGCACTATCACGGTTCAATTTTAGTGATAGAAAACATCAGCCCAATGCACAGAACAGCAGTTTTCCATGGGAGGCCAGTGTGAGCCTAGCTAAACTCAGCACCGGCCTTCCACAGGACACAGCATGCACGGGGCCAGCAGGTGCTAGCTGGAGAGGGGCAGGGGGATCCTTGGGTGGCTGCCAAAGAATAAATCACACATTGGCCATGGTTCCTGCCATTTCATTCTGAGAGCAGAAGAAAATTCAGGTCCTGGATCTCTGTAATATTTGTCTTATAGAAAACACGTTGCCAGGACTTCCCTGGTGGCCCAGTGGTTAAGAATCCGCCTGCCAATGCAGGGGACACGGGTTCAATCCCTGGTCCAGGAAGATCCCACATGTCGCGGAGCAGCTAAGCCCGTGAGCCATAACGACTGAAACCTGCATGCCTAGAGCCTGTGCTCTGCAACAAGAGAAGCCTGGGCAACGAGAAGGCTGCACACCACACCGAAGAGCAGCCCCCACTCGCCACAACTAGACAAAGCCTGCGTGTAGCAACAAAGACCCAAAGCAGCCAAAGATAACTAAATATAAAATAATAATAATAATTAGTATAAAAATTTTTTTAAAAAAGAGAGAATACCTTGCCTACAAGTAAACATGGTGGGTAAGCTCCTTGATGTCAGTCATGGGAATGATTTTTTGGATTTGACACCAAAAACAAAGGCCACAAAAGCAAAAATAAACAAGTGGGACTACATCAAAATAAAAAGCTTCTGCACAGCAAAGGAAACCAACAACAAAATGAAAAGGCAACCTATGGAACAGAAGGAAATATTTGCAATTCGTGTACCTGATAAGGGATTACATTTAAAATATATAAAGAACTGATGCAATTCAATAGCAAAAAAAACCCAAAAACAATCCGATTAAAAACTGGGCAGAATTTTCAGCAACCTGGATGGACCTACAGATGATCATACTAAGTGAAGTAAGTCAGACAGAGAGAGACAAATACAGTATGATATCACTTATATGTAGAATCTAAAATATGACACAAATGAACTTATCCACAACAGAAGTAGACTCATAGACATAGAGAACAGACTTGTGGTTGCCAAGGGGGAGAGGGGGATGGGGGAGGGTTGGATTGGGAGTTTAGCAGATACAAACTATTATATATAGAATGGATAAACAACAAGGTCCTACTGTGTAGCATAGAGAACTATATTCAATATCCTGTGATAAACCATAATGGAAAAGAATATGAAAAAGAATGTATATATATATATGTGTGTGTGTGTGTGTGTGTGTGTGTGTGTATAACTAAATCACTTTGCCATACAACAGAAATTAACACAACATTGTAAATCAATGTTACTTCAATAAAATAATTTTTTTAAATGGGCAGAGGCCCTGAGTAGACATTTTTCCAAAGAAGGCATACAAATGGCCAAAATGTACACCAAAATGTGTTCAGCATGACATCATCATCATTTGATTTGAAACGCAAATCAAACCCACAATGAGGTATCACTTCACACCTGTCAGAATGGCTATTATCGAAAGACAAGAGGGACTCCAATGGTTAAGACTCTGAGGTCCCAATGCAGGGGGCCCACGTTCGACCCCTGGTCAGGGAACTAGATCCCACATGGTGCAACTAAGACCCAGTGCAGCCAAATAAATAAATAAATATTTTTAAAAAACAACAACAAAAGATAAGAGATAACAAGTATTGGCCAGGATATGGAGGAAAGGGAACCCTTTGTACTGTTGGTGGGAATGTAAACAGGTGCAGCCACTATGGAAAACAGTATGGAGGTTTCTAAAAACATTAAAAATAGAGCTACCATAAGATCCAGCAATTCCACTTCTGGGTATAAATTCAAAGGAACTGTAAACAAGATTTCAAAGAGATATCTGCAGTCCCTTGTTCATTGCAGCATTATTCGTAACAGCCAAGATATGGAAACAACACAAGTGTCTATCATCAGATGAATAGGTAAAGATGTGGTATATATATTACCATGGAATATTATTCAGCCATGTGGAAGAAGGAAATCCCGTCATTTGTGACAACATGGATGGACCTTGAGGGCTTTATGCTAAGTGAAACTAAGCCAGAGAGAGAAAGACAGACACTGCATGGTATCACTTATATGTGGAATCCTAAAAAAAAAATTAAAAAAAAAAAGAAACAGAACTCCAACTCATAGAAACAGAGAATAGAAAAGTGGTTGCCAGGGGCCGGGAGGTGAGAGAAGTAAAGAAAGGTTGCTAGGGGCTTCCCTGGTGGTGCAGTGGTTGAGAGTCCGCCTGCCGATGCAGGGGACACAGGTTCGTGCCCCGGTCCGGGAAGATCCCACATGCCGTGGAGCAGCTGGGCCCGTGAGCCATGGCCGCTGGGCCTGTGCGTCCGGAGCCTGTGCTCCACAACGGGAGAGGCCGCAACAGTGAGAGGCCCGCGTACCGCAAAAAAAAAAAGAAAGAAAGAAAGGTTGCTAAAAGGGTACAAACTTTCAGCTCTAAGGTGAATAAGGCCTGAGGATCTAAGGTGTAGCATTGTGACTATAGTTGATAAGACTGTATTATATAATTGAAATTTGCTGAGAGTAGAACTTAAATGTTCTCACCAAAAAAAATTTATATATATATATATATAATGATGGATGTGTTAATTAACTAGATGGGGGGATCCTTTCACAGTGGGCATGTATATTAAATCATCGTGATGTACACTTCAACTATCTGACAATTTTAGTTGTCAAGTATAACTATATAAAGCTGGAAAAAGAGAAAATGCTGAACAGAGACCTCCTATTGGGCCATCCTTGACCGTGAGCGCCTGTATCCTGACCCACGGGGATGGCCAAGAGAGCCAGGGCCATGTACTTCACCACTGTGTCTCCAACCGGTATCTAGCACAGGGAGGCCACACAGTAAATACCTAAGGAAGGGAAAAAGAAGGGCGGGGGGGAATGGTGCTTGCTACATTGATATCCTGGTGTCTCCTGTGGGAGCTGAAATTGTTCAGTCAACATTTATGAATATTAGACATTGAACTACTCTCAGCTGCTCCGCGGCATGTGGGACCTTCCCGGACCGGGGCACGAACCCGTGTCCCCTGCATCGGCAGGCGGACTCTCAACCACTGCGCCACCAGGGAAGCCCTGTTATTGTTTTCTTTAAGATCGTAGTGGGTTTAGGGGAAGGATGATTTAGATAAGTTGAGTCTCTCTCTAAAAAAAAGTTGAGAGAACTACACTCAGTATTTTGTAGTAACCTATAAGAGAAAAGAATCTGAAAATATATATATATGTATAACTGAGTCACTTTGCTCTACACCTGAAACTAACATGACATTGTAGATAAATTATACTTCAAATTAATTTTTTTTTTTTTTTGGCCACATTGCATGGCATGTGGCACCTTAGTTCCCCGACCAGGGATCAAACCTGCGCCCCCTGCGGTGGAATTACGGAGTCTTAACCACTGGACCACCAGGGAAGTCCCAAATTAATTAATTAATTAATTAATTAAAACAAAAAGTTGAACTACAAAAATGGAAATGAAGACGTTTCCCCCTCCTGGATATATTTTCTTGACCAAAATCATTCCTTCTGGGAATAGAGGGATGGAGGAAGGAAGGAAAAGGAAGGACATCCCCAAGCACCTCTGGGTACCCATGTCGTGCCCGCCCTGTGCTGAGGTAGGGTTACCCAGAGAATAGCAAGTCAGGCATCCAGATTAGGAGATGATAATAATAAAACAAGACAGATGCACGGACAAGGGCTCTAAACGTGATGTAAGCAATGGGCAGTGGGAAAAGACTCTGGGCAAGGTACGTGGTCCACAGACAACTCTCCAGGACTGACATGGGGCAGCCAGTCCAGCCTCAGGACACAGGCAACCTGACTTCCAACTCCAGCTCTCCTGCTTTCTCCTTCGGGCAAGTTCTCACTCTGCTCCGAACCTCAGTTTTCTCAGCTGTGAAATGGACTGCCCATAGGTGTGAGTATTGAGACGAGGTATGCAAAGAGCTCAGACCCCGGTGCAGCTCTCAGGGGTGGAGAGAGCAAATGTGGGCTGGGGGTATCTGGAGGTTTCTCCCATGGGGTTGACATGAGTCCTTAGAAGCAAGGGCAGGACTGAACAGGTGGCGCCAAGTGCCCACAAGGATGCTCTATTCACAGGTAAGGCTGGTGGTCCTTGGGCACGGTGGTGAAGGTGCTACTCCCTTTGAAAAGCAATTTACTTTAAATGAAGGCTGACCATAGATTTAGCCATTTCATGCTCTAGTATCACCTGTCTCAGTTTATTCAAATTTCAGCCAAGCCTTGGGTTAAATAAAGGTCACCAGGAAATGGTTTCCCTCCCATCCTTTCACACTTCACTGAAAACCCATAAAACAATTCATGCACCATTAGGGACTGGGTAAAGGAAGCTGAAATAAGGCCCTCATGTCACTGCAAACACTGGCCCAAGACTGCCCTCTAACCAAGGAAGAAAGGGGTAGAAGATGCTGGGAGAATCCAGGCCAACACACTCATTTAGTCTCAGCAAAAAGCAGTGAAAGGCAAAGGCTGACGGTGAACACATACTGTTCACCATATATATCTGTTGCTGGGACCCCCGTAATCTTTGCCTGGTGCTTTAGAATCATGGAACTCTTACGAAAGGAGCACAGATGTTGCCATCTAGAAGCTTTAACCAGCAACCTTTCAATTCCAAGATGGAAAGAAATTTGACGATAGCTAGTGGGAGATTTTTAAAAACTCATGCCCTTTGCCCCAACTATTTCCTCACTTTGGGCCTCTTTCTGAAAGTCATCTGTGATTCTGACAAACAGCTTAGATACAAAGATCTTCATAGGAGAGTTATTTATATTAGCAACATTTGGAAGAAAATAAACGTCCAACAATAGAACGGTTAAACAGAAATTCAGCATAAGCTTAAGTTAATATTTCTGGTTTGGAAGGTTTTCTAATAATGACATGGTGAAATGGTCAGGATAAATACACTCAGTGGGGGGATGTACACACAATGACATATTTACAATATGACTCTGAACTTATGCTTTTAACATCTACACAAGGAGCTTATTTCATTCTGCCTTGTGTTGTAATTAATTGGTTGTCTATCTGCCCCCAGACTGTGAGCTCTCAGAGGAAGAATGGATGGGTGAGGGGATTATTTGAGAATCTGAGTAGTTCATTTAAAAATAGCAGGAATAAATAGATAACCAACAAGGACCTACTGTATAGCACAGAGAACTATACTCAATGTTTTGTAATAACCTATAAGAGAAAAGAGTCTGAAAAAGAATATATGTATGTATATATATGTATAACTGAGTCACCTTTGCTGTACACCTGAAACTAACACATTGTAAATTAACTAGACTTCAATTTAAAAACTACACATAACAACAACAAATAATTGCAGGAATAGCTTACGTTTATCGAGCACTTACTATATCCCAAATCCTGAATTGAGTTCTTCATACACTTGTCACTTGATCCTTACAATACTATTATGTGAAAATGATGCAGGTTAGTTAGGGCAATGTTTCCATAGTGTGGTCCCTTGGAATCAACAGTATCAGCATCACCTGGCAATTTGCTAGAAATGCAACTTCTAGGGTTCCCACCTGGACCTACTGAATCAGAGACCCTGGGAGGTGGGAGCCAGCAATCTGTGCTTTACCAAGTTCTCCGGGTGATTCTGATACAAGCTCAAGTTTGGGAAGCCCTGGACTGGGGTGACATGCAACCCAGGTTTCTCATGGGCATCCTCGGAGTTGAGGCCTAAAAGTTGTGTCCCAAACCAATCAAGCTAAGACCCAGAACAGGCCTTTAATCTGACAAAGTCAGATTTATCAACCCATTGCAGTGAGGGAGGACACACAGCAAAGGAACCAAACAGAGGAAAAGATAAAGTTACTGTAGAACTTTGGAGTAGGATGGCGTTCGGGTGGAATTTAAATGAAGCAGTGTTTCGATTGCCTCACAGAAAAGCAGGGTTGTGTTTAAAGGGATTGACATCAGGTCTGGGCTGCAACATTGACCCAGAGTCCTGTTTCCTTGGAAACTACAAAATTAAGATAGATGTGGAATGTTGTATTCAGAAATCCCTTATCGGCAGCCCTGTTACAACTGCAGTGTCTATTGCTGTAGGAGAATGTTTTCCTGGTTCCCCAGCAGCTGGCTTTACCCAGGTCTGTCATTCCAGACTGAGAAGCGGCTGGCCAGATTTGCACTTTCTCAGTCCCAGCTGATTTCCACTTTCCCTGCTAGGAAGTATGAAATGAATTAACATTGATAAAGTGCTTAGAACAGTGCCTGGTAAATAATTAATATAGACTATAATTTTATATTACATAAGGTATAGATTAATAGAAATACATATAACACATAAAAGGTTATATAATTTGTATAGATATTAGTTAGTTAATGAAGGTAATAAGAATTGTGGTTTAGGAGCAGAAAGGGTTTTTCCCTTCCTTTCAAATGAGACTATGGGATTAGAAAGTATTTCAGGTCTCTGCTGCAGTAATAGAAAGATTAGATTAAGAAAGATGCTGGGTTTGGGCTTCCCTGGTGGCACAGTGGTTAAGAATCTGCCTGCCCATGTAGGGGACATGGGTTTGCGCCCTGGTCCGGGAAGATCCCACATGCCACAGAGCAACTAAGACCATGCACCACAACTACTGAGCCTGCTCTCTAGAACCCGCGAGCCACAACTACTGAAGCCTGTGCACCTAGAGCCCATGCTCTGCAACAAGAGAAGCCACCGCAATGAGAAGCCCACACACTGCAACTAGAGAAAGCCTACGTGCAGCAACGAAGACTCAACGCAGCCAAAAATAAAATCAATAAATTTATTAAAAAACAACAACAACACTGCAACAAAATATTTTTTTTAAAAAAAAGAAAGATCCTGGGTTCTAATTCCAGGGTTCTAATTCCAGGCATGCTAAGAAGAAAGAGAGGGAGAAGTATTTACTGAATGTCTAATTTATACTGGTCTCTGAGCTAACTCATTTGCCATATAAGCTGAGTATTGTTACTTCCCCCACTTTGTTGTTGTTGTTGGGTTTTTTTATGGTACGCGGGCCTCTCACTGTTGTGGCCTCTCCCGTTGCGGAGCACAGGCTCCGGACGCACAGGCTCAGCGGCCATGGCTCACGGGCCCAGCCGTTCCGCGGCATGTGGGATCTTCCCGGACCGGGGCACGAACCGGTGTCCCCCGCATCGGCAGGCGGACTCTCAACCACTGCGCCACCAGGGAAGCCTCCCATTGTGTTCTTTGTTGTTGTTGTTACTCCCATTTTATCCATGAGGGGAAGTTAAAGTAGTTGCCTAAACTCATCTAGCTCATTAGTGGTGGAGCCAGAATTCAAACCCAGCCATAGCACTGATGCTTTGGGAGCCTTTGGTTTTTCATCTGTAAAATGGAGGGGTTCCAAGAAAATCATTTCTCATGCCAATGTTCTCTCTAGAGTTAAAACTCAGTGATGACCGCCCCCCGGGAAAAGGCCGCCTGTGAAAAGATAATGGTACAAAGATAGTTATCATATACTCTTTATAATATCAAAAATGGGAAATAGTCTAAATACCAAACAATAAAATGTGATTAAATAAATTAGAATATATCCACATGGTAGAATACGATGCAGCCCTTAAAATGATGTTTTTGAAGTATATTGTGAACATAAAAGATATCCCTGATGTTTTGTTCATATATTCATAGCACTTCATGGAAAAAAGATAGTTTAAAAAACGTTTATATCGTCTACAGATTCAATGCAATTCCTATCAAAATCCAAACAACATTTTTTTTTGCAGAAACAGAAAAATACATCCTAAAGTTCACATGAAATCTTAAGGGATTCTGAATAGCCAAATCAACCTTGAAAAAGAAGCACAAAGTTGGAGGTCTCACAGTTCCTGATTTCAAAATTTATTATAAAGCTACAGTAATCAAAATAGTATGATACTGGCATAAAGACAGGCATATAGACCAACAGAGAGCCCAGAAATAAATTCTTGCATATATGGGCAAATAATTTGCAACAAGGGTGCCAAGACCATCCAATAAATTAAGTACGGTCTTTTCAGCAAATGGTATTGGGAAAACTGGATATCCACATGCAAAATAATTGATTGACTGATTGATTGATTACATTGGACCCTTACCTTACACTACATACAAAAATTAACTGAAAATAGATCAAAGACCTAAATGTCAGAACTCAAACTATAAGACTCTTAGAAGAAAATATAGGGGAAAGCCATCATGACATTGGGTCTGGCAATGATTTCTTGGATATGAAACCAAAAGCACAGGCAACAAAAGAAAAAATAGATAAGTTGGACTTTATCAAAATTAAAAGCTTTCATGCATCAGAGGACTCTATTAACAGAGTGAAAAGACAATACATAGAATGGAAGAAAATATTTGCCAATTATATATCTAATAAGGGATTAATATACGGAATATACAAAGAACTCCTCAGAAAGCTCAATGACGTAGGTCTTGATGATGATCTTTTTAATCTGACACCAAAGACAAAAGCAACAAAAGCCAAAATAAAAGCCTCTCAAAGGAAATTATCAACAAATGAAAAGGTAACCTACTGAATGGGAGAAAATATTTAAAAAGCATATATCTGATAAGAGGTTAATATCTAAAATATATAAACAACTCATGCAACTCAACAGCAAAAAAGCAAACAATCCAGTTTAAAAATTGGAGGAGGAACTGAATATTTTTCCAAAGAATCATACAGATGACCCATAGGTACAACAACGTCACTAATCGTCAGGGAAATTCAAATCAAAACCACAATGAGATATTACCTCACACCTGTTAGAATGGCAATTATCAAAAAGAGAGGAAATAACAAGTGTCAGTGAGGCTGTGGAGAAAAGGGAACCCTCGAGCACTGTTGGTGGGAATGTAAATTGGTGGAGCCACTATGGAGAACAGTATGGAGGGTCCTCAAAATATTAAAAATAGAACGATCAAGTGATCCAGCAATTCCACTACTGTGTATTTATCTTAAGAAAATTAAAACAGTAACTGGAAAAGACATATACACCTCTATGTTCATTGTAACATTATTCACAATAGCCAAGATATGGAAACAACCTAAGTGTCTATCAATGGATGAATAATGTAAAAAAGTGTTTTATACACACACACACACACACACACACACACACATATACGGTGGAATATTACTCAGCCATAAAAAAGAATGAAATCTTGTCATTTGCAACAACATGGTTGGAATTCGAGGGCATTATGCTACATAAAATATGTCAGAGAGGGCTTCCCTGGTGGCGCAGTGGTTGAGCGTCTGCCTGCTGATGCAGGGGACACGGGTTCGTGCCCCGGTCCAGGAAGATCCCACATGCCGTGGAGCGGCTAGGCCCGTGAGCTTGCGCATCCGGAGCCTGTGCTCCGCAACGGGAGAGGCCACAACAGTGAGAGGCCCACATACCGCAAAAAAAAAAAAAAGGGAAAAAAAAAAATATGTCAGAGAAAGAGAAATACCATATGATATCACTTATATGTGGAATCTAAAACAAAAACCAAAAAAGAAACTCGTTGATAGAACAGATTGGTGGTTGCCAAAGGTGGGGGTAGAGAGTGGGAGAAATGAGTGAGATGTGTTAAAAGGTACAAACTTCCAGTTATAAAATTAAAAAGTCATGGGGATGTGATGTACAGCATGGTGACTATAGTTAACAACACTGAATTGCATATTTGAAAATTGCTAAGAGAGTAAAAAGCTCTCATCATGAGAAAAAAAATTTTTTTGTTACTATATAAGGTGACAGATGTTAACTAGACTTGTGGTGATCTTCATAATGTATACAAATATTGAATCATTATGTTGTACAACTAAAACTTATTAATGTTACCTCAATTTTAACTAAACTCCTACAACTCAACAGCACCCACAAAAAAATCAACCTGATTTTAAAATGGACAAAGGACCTGAATAGACATTTCTCCAAAGAAGATCTACAAGTGGCCAACAAGCACATGAAGAATGCTCAGCCTCACTCGTCATAAGGGAAATGCCAGTCAGAACTGTAACGAGATACCACTGCACACTCATTAGGGTAGCTATTATGAAAAACAAAAACAAAAGATAACAAGTGTTGGTGAGGATGTGGAGAAATCGGAACCCTTGCACATTGCTGATGCAGCTGCTGTGGAAAACATTACAGCAACTCCTCAAAAAAATTAAACAGGATGATCATGTGATCCAGCAATTCCTCTCTGGGTATATACCCAAAAGAAATGGCACAGATATATGTAATAGCAGCATTATTTGCAATAGCCAAAAGGTGGAAGCAACCCCAAGATGAATGGATAAACAAAACGTGATATATACATAGAATGGAATATTATTATTCAGCCTAAACAGGATGGAAACTCTGACACATGCTACAATATGGATGAACACCGAGGACATCACGCTAAGTGAAAGAAGCCAGTGACAAAAGGACAAATACTGGGCTTCCCTGGTGGCGCAGTGGATGAGAATCTGCCTTCCAATACACGGGGACACGGGTTTGATCCCTGGTCCAGGAAGATCCCACATGCCACGGAACAACTAAGCCTGTGCGCCACAACTACTGAGCCCGCGCACCACAACTACTGAGCCCGTGTGCCACAACTACTGAAGCCCATGCGCCTAGAGCCCATGCTCTGCAACAAGAGAAGCCACTGCAGTGAGAAGCCCATGCACCACAACGAAGAGTAGCCTGCGTGCAGCAACGAAGACCCAACACAGCCAAAAATTTTTTTTTAATTTTTTAAAAAGGACAAATACTGTATGATCCTACATATATGAGGTACTTAAGAGTAGTCAAATTCAGAGAGTCAGAAAGTACTGTAGAACGGTGTTTGTCTGAGGCTGAGGGAGGAGGAAATGGAGAGTTGTTGTTTAATGGGTTCACAGTCGTTTTGTTTTGTTTTGTTGTTTATTGGCTGCGCCACATGGCTTGCAGGATCTTAGTTCCCTGACCAGGGATCAAACCCAGGCCACAGCAGTGAAAGTGCCAAGTCCTAACCACTGGGCCCCCAGGGAACTCCCTGGGTACACAGTTTCAGTTGGGGAAGATGAAAAATTTCTAGAGGTGGGTGGTGGTGATGGCTGCCCAAAAATGTGAATGTACTTAATGCCCCAGAGCTGTATGTTTCAAAACGGTTAAAATGGCAAACTTTGTTTTATGTGTATTTTACCACAATAAAAAGTATGTATCAAATTAGCCCATTTTAAAATGTGTATATATATATATAT
>NW_020173679.1:1543156-1560382 GCF_003031525.2 Neophocaena asiaeorientalis asiaeorientalis | reverse complement strand
GGATTCTTAAACACTGCGCCACCAGGGAAGGCCAAAATGTATATGTTTGAAAAGATATAAAAGGATGTATCTATAATGTTATCAATTATTATCTCTGGCAATAGATTATGAGTGATTTGAGAAAGCTATCTTATTTTCTAAATGTTTAAGGTAAACTTATGTAGATGGATAATAAAATACAATCCTGAAAAATTACAAAGGGAAAGATTTCCAGTACTGTCCTCATGAGAACACAGAGCAATTTTTCTTCCACAAAAAACAAGTATAAAACTAGACAAAATTATTCTAACAGAGCACTGGAAAACGGCCAAAGGCAGGTAACAACTTGAAAAATCTTTATTCATGAAAAACTGCTGCAGCGGGCAGAGACTGAATTCTTGGCCTTTATGCCTGGGGGTGTCTCCAGCAAGGGCAGCAAAAACCCACAGCTTCACTGGCCAAAGATGGTGGACATGGTTCAAAGGTGGCATATTTAACAGGGAGATATTGAACATGAGAGAGCCATATGTGATGATTAATTTCTATTTCAACTTGACTGGGCTAAGGGATGCCAAAAAAGCTAGTAAAACATTATTTCTGGGTGTGTCTATGAGGGTGTTTCCGGAAGAGATTAGCAGCATTTGAATCTGTAGACTAAGTAAAGAAGATAACCCTCAATAATGCAGATGGGCATCATCTAATCCACTGAGGGCCTGAATAGAACAAAAAGGCAGAGGAAGGGTGAATTTGCTCTCTGTGCTTGAGCTGGGACATCCATCTTCTCCTGCCCTTAGACATCAGCATCCCTTGTTCTTAGGTCTTTGAACTCAGACCAGGACTTAAACCATTGGCCCTCTGATTCTCGGGACTTTGGACTTGGGCTGAAATTACACTGGCTTCCCTGGTTCTCCAGCTAGCAGATGGCAGACTATGGGACTTCTCAGCCTCATACTTGGGTGAGCCAATTCCTATAATAAATCTCCTCTTGATATGGGCATATATGTATATGTATAGCTGATTCACTTTGTTATAAAGCAGAAACTAACACACCATTATAAAGCAATTATACTCTAATACAGGTGTTTAAAAAAATAATAATCTCCTCTTTATATTTATATCTATATATCCCACTGTTCTGTTTCTCTGGCAAACCCTGACTAATATACCACAGAAGGGTGAAGACAACAAATTCTTCACACGTCTTCAGTTGAATGTTAAACTAAGCATAAATGTAGGACAACCCAGAGAACCCAGAGAAAATGGAAACCCTGGGACACTTAAAAACTTTCTCCCTTTTCTTCTTAGCATGCCTGAAACTGGAACCTTTGAATGAGCTGCTCAACACACCCAGAGTTCAGGTTGCAAAGGGTTAAATCCTTATTGGCTTGAGGTGTCTGAGCATAACCTATGCCCACTCATTGGCTGACCCTGAACTATTCAGAAACAGGGGAGAGCCCTAGGGAGCCAAGCTAAAATAGAAAAAAAAATTAAAATGAGCAGAAAGATCAGTAGCTTCATGCTGTGGGAGAGACAGAGTTTGCAGCTCAGGTCCAGGCAAGTTAATTACCTACTAAAACAGAAAAATCAACAACCTCAGAAAAACAAAATAATCTAGAGTTGTTGCCACAATGTATTATCTACAATGTCAGGTTTTCAACCAAAAATTACTGTACAGGCAAAGAAACAGGAAAGGTGACCCACATCAAGCAAAAAAAAGAAAAGCAGTCACTAGGAATTGACTCTAAGTGGGCCCAGATATTGAATATAGATTTTTTAAAAGCTAAAAAAATATATTATAAATATGTTCAAAGAATTGCCGGACTGTGTATTCAAAGAATTAAAGGAAAATACACTAAGTAAGAGTAAATAAATAGAAACTCTCAACAGAGAACTAAAAACTAGTTTAAAATCAAATAGAAATTCTAGAGCTAAAAAGTACAATAACTGGAAAAAAAAACACGTTTAAATCCACCAGATGGGCTCAATATCAAATGTGAGATAACAGAAGAAAGAAACAATGAACTTGAAGATAAATCAGTAGTCTCCAAACTGAAAAACACAGTTTGAGGTAAAAGACTGAGGAAACATCAACAGAATCTCAGAAATCTTCAGGACAATATCAAGCACTGCAACATATGTTTCATTATAGCTCCAAGAGAGAAAAGAGATAAGTGGGGAGAAAAATATTTGAAGTGTAATGGCCAAAATCTTCCCAAATTTGGTGAAAACATTGGCTAAAAGATCCAAGAAACTCAACAAGAAGGATAAACACACAGAATCACACCTAGATACATCATAGTCACACTGCTCAAAGACAAAGATAAAATCTTGAAAGCAGCAAGAGAAAAAAGACACATCACATATTGAGGAACAACGATATGATAAACAGCTGAGTTCTCACCAGAAATAATGGAGGCCAGAAAACATTGGAATGACATATTCAAAGTGCTGAGGAAAAATCTTGTCAACAAAGAATTCTCTATGTAGTAAAATTATCCTTCAAAATAAGGGTGAAATAAAGACATCTACAGATAAATAAACACTGAGCAAATTTGTTGCTAGAAGATCTGCATTACAATAAAAACTAAAGGAAAACTGAATAAAAACTTTTAACTAAAGGGAAATGATACCTGCAGGAATCCAAATACACATGCTGGAATTAAGAGCACTGAAACTGGTAACTGTGTGATATATTTTTTTCTTTTGTTTTATTAATTTCTTTAAAATATATATGACTGTTTAAAGCAAAAATTATTACACTGTATCTAGGTTTGTAACACATATAGGTGTAATGTATGTGATAACAATAGCACAAAGAAAGGTGGGTAATTGAACTACAATACTGCAAATTTGGTGAAAGTTAGTCATTATGCATTTGTATTAGATTGTGATAAGGTAAAAGTGTATATTGCAATGCCTAGAGAAATCATTAAAAACCTACAAAAATATCAAAAAAATAGAATTAAAATCATGCATTTTGAAAGATTTGTTAGTGGGTACAGAGGGAACATATCTCAACATAGTAAAAGATATTTATGACAAACGTAAAACCAATTTAAAACTCAACAGTGAAAAGCTGAAAGCTTTCTTGCTCAAATCCAGAACAAGACAAGGATGCCCACTCTCACCACTTCTATTCAACATAGTATTAGAAGTCTTAGCCACAGCAATTAGACAAGAAAATGAAATAAAAGGTATCCAAGTTGAAAGGGAAGAGGTAAAATTGTCATTGTATGCATATGACATGATGCTATATATAGAAAAACCCTGGGACTTCCTTGGTGGTGCAGTGGTTAAGAATCCACCTGTCAATGCAAGGGACACAGGTTCGATCCCTGCTCTGGGAAGATCCCACATGCTATGGAGCAACTAAGCCCGTGCACAACAGCTACTGAGCCTGCACTCTGGAGCCCACAAGTCACAACAACTGAGCCTGCATGCCACAACTACTGAAGCTCATGCACCTAGAGCCTGTGCTCCACAACAAGAGAAGCCACCACAATGAGAAGCAACAAAGAGTAGCCCCCGCTCGCTGCAACTAGAGAAGACCCACGTGCAGCAACAAAGACCCAATGCAACCAAAATAAAAATAAAGAAAAAGTAAATTAAAAAAGAAAAACCCTAAAGACTCCACACAAAAGCTACTAGAATTGATAAACAAATTCATCAAGGTAGCAGGATACAAGATTAACATATAGAAATATTGGTTGCATTTCTTAACACTAACAATGAAATATCAGAAAAGGAATGTAAAAAAAATACCTTTTAAAATTGCACACACAAAACAATAAAATACTTAGGAATAAACCTGACCAAGGAGGTGAAAGACTGATATGCTGAGAACTATAAAACATTAATAAAGGAAATTGAAGATGATTCAAAGAAACGGAAAGATATCCCATGCTCTTGGACTGGAAGAAGTAATACTGTTAAAATGAAAAAAAAAAAAAAAAGGTACTGATGAACCTAGTTACAGGGCAGGAATAAAGAGCGAGACATAGAGAATGGACTTGAGGACACGGGGTGGGAGGGTGAAGCTGGGGTGAAGTGAGAGTAGCATCTACATATGTACACTACTGAATGGAAAATAGTTAGCTAGTGGGAAGCAGCAGCATAGCACAGGGAGATCAGCTCAGTGCTTTGCAATGACCTAGAGGGTTGGGATAGGGAGGGGGGGAGGGAGGCTCAAGAGGGAGGGGATATGGGGACATGTGTGTGCATATGGCTGATTCACTTTGGTGTACAGCAGAAACTAACACAGTACTGTGAAGCAATTATACTCCAGTAAAGATCTATTTAAGCATGCCCCCTCAACGTCCTTGCCATCTTTTGTGCTGCAGTCTCTGGACCCCAGCCTCTGCTTCCTCTCGCCATGGATCCCAACTGCTCCTGCACCACAGGTGGATCCTGCACGTGTGCTGGCTCCTGCAAATGCAAAGAGTGCAAATGCACCTCCTGCAAGAAGAGCTGCTGCTCCTGCTGCCCTGTGAGCTATGCCAAGTGTGCCCAGGGCTGTGTCTTCAAAGGGGCCGCGGACGAGGGCAGCTGCTGCGCCTGAAGGAGGGGAGAGCCTTTTCCCAGGTGTAAATAGAGCAACGTGCACAAACCTGCATTTTTTTTATACAACCTGACATGTTTGCTACATTCCTCTTTTTTTTTTTCTGTCCTATAAAATACAAGAATGATAATAAAAGCGGCTGGCTTAAAAAAAAATCGATTTAAAAAAATATTTATATATTGTTAAAATGGCCATACTACCCAAAGCACTCTACAGATTTAATGCAATACCTACCAAATTACCCATGACATTTTTCACAGAACTAGAACAAATAATCCTAAAGTTTATATGGAACCATAAAAGACTCAGAATTGGCAAAGCAATCCTGAGGAAAAAGAACAAAGCAGGAGGCATAACCCTCCCAGACTTCAGACAATTCTACAAAGCTCCAGTAATCAAAACAGCATGGTATTGGCACAAAAACAGACATATGGATCAATGGAACAGAATAGAGAGCCCAGAAATAAACCAACACACCTATGGTCAATTAATCTTCAACAAAGGAGGCAAGAATATACAATGGGGAAAAGACAGTCTCTTCAGCAAGTGGTGTTGGGAAAGTTGGACAGCCACATGTAAATCAGTGAAGTTAGAACAAACCCTCACACCATACACAAAAATAAACTCAAAATGGCTTAAAGACTTACATAAGACATGACACCATGAAACTCCTAGAAGAGATCATAGGCAAAACGTTCTCTGACATAAATCATACCAATGTTTCCTTAGGTCAGTCTACACTAGAAATAAAAACAAAAATAAACAAATGGGGCCTAATCAAACTTTCAAGCTTTTGCACAGCAAAGGTAACCATAAACAAAACAAAAAAACAACCTATGGAATGGGAGAAAATATTTGCAAACAATGGCACTGACAAGGGCTTAATTTCCAAAATATGCAAACAGCACATACAACTCAACAACAAAAAAACAAACAACCCAATCGAAAAATGGGCAGAAGACCTAATAGACATTTCTCCAAAGAAGACATACATATGGCCAATGGACACATGACAAGATGCTCAACATTGTTAATTATTAGAGAAATGCAAATCAAAACTATAATGAGGTACCACCTCACACCAGTCAGAATGGCCAACATTAAAAAGTCTACAAATAACAAATTCTGGAGAGGGTGTGGAGAAAGGGAACCCTCCTACACTGTTGGTGGGAATGTAAGTTGGTGCAGCCACTATGGAAAATAGTATGGAGGGTCCTCAAAAAACTAAAAATAGAGCTACCATATGATGCAGCAATCCCACTCCTGGGCATATAACCAGACAAAACTATAATTCAAAAAGATACATGCACCTATGTTCATAGCAGCACTATTCACAATAGCCAAGACATAGAAACAACCTAAATGTCCATCAACAGATGAATGGATAAAGAAGATGTGGTACCTATATACAATGTGGAATTGGAATACTACTCAGCCATAAAAAAGAACAAATAATGCCATTTGCAGCAACATGGATGGACCTAGAGATGATCATACTAAGTGAAGTAAGTCAGAAAGAGAAGGACAAATGCCATATGATATCACTTATATGTGGAATCTAAAATATGACACAAATGAACCTATCTACAAAACAGAAACAGACTCACAGACATAGAGAGCAGACTTGTGGTTGCCAAGGGGGTGGGGGGTGTGGGAGGGAGGGATGGAGTGGGAGGCTGGGGTTAGCAGATGTAAACTGTTATATACAGAATGGATAAACAAAGTCCTACTGTATAGCACAGGGAACTATATTCAATATCCTGTGATAAACCGTAATGGAAAAGAATATAAAAAAAGAATGTATATATATATGTATAACTGAATCACTTTGCTATACAACAGAAATTAACACAACATTTCAAATCAATTATACTTCAATAAAAAAAAGATTTGTTTAACACAAAGAAGGCAATATATAAGGAACAGGCACAACAAGAGGTGAAACAAGTAGAAAACAAAGAGCAAAATTGCAGACCAACTCTAACCACCTCGGTAATACATTAAATGGGAATGAACTAAACCTCCCTTCAAAAGGCAGAGGTGACCTAGACTGGATTAAAAATCAAGATCCAACTATATGCTGTGTACAAGAAAGTAAAAGGATAGGAAAGCATATACCATGCAAACAAAACCATGAGAGGGCTGGACTGGTCATATTAATAACAAACAAAATAGGCTTTAAGATAAAGATTATTACTGTAGGCAAAGAAGAACATTTCATAATGACTACAAGGTCAATATGGCGTAAGGATATAACAATTATAAATGTATATGTCTATGATAAAAATGGCTCAAAATACATGAAGATTTTAATACTCCTCTCAGTAACTGGTAGAAAAAGTAGTCAGAAAATCAGGAAGGATACAGAACATTTGAATAACACTATCAAGAAAATTTACCTAATTGACCTTTATAAGACTCCACCTAACAAAAGCAGAATATACATTCTTTTAAAGTGTACATGGAGGCTTCACCAGAATATACCAAGTATTGGGCCAAAAATCAGTCTCAGCATGTTTAAAAGGATTGAAATCATACAGAGTGTACTCCTTAAACACAAAAGAATTAAAGTAGAAATTAATGCAGAAAGAAATGTGGGAACCCTCCCCCATCAAATACCTAGAAGTTAAACAACATGCTTCTAAATAACTCATGCTCAAAAGAAGACATCACAAAGGAAATTAGAAAAATATCTGGACCTGAAGGAAAATTTTAAAAACATATCAAAATGTGCAGGGTTTAATTAAAGCAGTGCTTAGAGGGAAACTTATATCTTTAAATGCTTATATTAGGGGGAAAAAAGGTATAAAAATTAATTATCTAAGTTTCCACCCTAAGAAGCTAGAAAAGGAGAAGAAATTAAACCCAAATTAAGTACAAGGATGGAAGTAATAAAGGGAAGAGCAGAAATTAATAAAATAGAAACAATTAAGAAAATCAATGAAACTAAAATTTCCGGTATAAACTGGAAGATCTAAAAAAGATGCACAGCAGGGTGACTATAGTGATACTGTACTGCATATTTCAAATCTGTTAATAGGTTAAATCTTAAATGCTCTCATCACAAGAAAAAAAATTGTAACTATGTACGGTGATGGATATTAACTAGACTTGTGATGATCAATTTGCAGTATATATAATATTGAATCATTACATTGTATACCTGAAACTAATATAATGTTATATCTCAATTAAACCTCAAAATTCAAAAAGACTCAAGTCAAATTTTACGAGATGAAAGCTATAATGCAATATACAAAGGGACACAGGAAACTTTTGGGGTGGTGGATTTGTTCTCATCTTGATGTGGTAAAGGTTTCACTAGAGTATATATATGTCAAAATGTATAAAATTATACCCCCTAAAATATGTAGTTTATTGTATGTTAATTATGGCTCAGTAAATCTGTTACAGAATAAATATAAACAAGAGAAGAAAAAGGACAGCAAGAGAATATTATGAACTTTATGCCAAGAAATTTGAAAACACAAAGGAAATGGACAAATTTCTCAAAAGATAAAAATTACCAAAACTGACTCAAGAAGAAAGAGAAGATCTTAATATACCTTTATGAAGTTAAAAATTTGAATTGGTAATTAAAAACCTTCCCACAAAGAAAAGGCCAGGCCCAGATGACTTTCACTGATGAATCTTAACCAAATACGTAAGGGAGAAATACTACCAATTCTGCAGAAACTCAGAAAATACAAGAAGCGTTTCCCAATTCATTTCATGAGGCTAGTATTATCCTGATAGCAAAGCCAGACAAAGAAATCACAAGAAAAAAAAATCCTATAGATACATACTTCTCATGAACATGGATACGAAAATATTTTTAAAGTATTAACAAATCAAACCCAGCAATATATACAGAGGATAATACATCATGGTTGTTTGAGGTTCATCTCAGAATGCAAGTTTAGCATAACATCCAAGCATCAGTAAATATATTACACCATATTATCAAAGGAGAAAAATCATATAATCACCTCAGTAGATGCAGGAAAAGCATTTGTCAGCATTTATTCACAATTAAAACTCTCAGCAAACTAGAATAGCAGGGAACTTCCTCGATGTAATAAAGAGCATCTGTGAAAACCCACAGCTAGCATCACATTTGATGGTGAAAGACAACACTCGCTACCTCAAACCAGGAACAAAACAAGGACGTCTGCTCTCACCACTTCTATTCAACATTGTACCACTATGCACCCATTAGAATGGGTAAGATTAAAAGCAAACCAAAACACCTGACTATACCAGGTTATATTGTACACTTGCAACTAATAATATAGTGTTAGGTGTCAATTTTAAAAGACCCAGATCAAATTTTGAGATGAAAACTATAATGGAACGTACAGAGGAACACGGGAAACTTTGGGGATGATGGTGAGGATATAGGGAAACTGGTACCCTGCGCATTGCTGGTGGGAATGCATAATGGTACAGCCACTTAGACAAACTGCTTGACGGGCTTCCTAGAAAGCATTTTATCTCATGATCTAGTAATTCTAGCCCTAAATGTCTACCTAAGCAAATTGAAAACAGACGTCCACACAAATATTTGTATGCCAATGATCACAGCAGTATTATTCATTAAATCCAAAGAAATGGACCCAACCTGAACGTCCTCCAAAGGAGAACGTTGAACAAAAATGTATACATCCATACTATGGAATACCATTCAATAATTAAAAGGAAAAAAAAAACACTGATATGTGCTACAATGTGGATGAACCTCAAAAACGTTATAGTAAGCAAAGAAAGCCAGACACCAGACCACATACTATCTGATTTCCTTGATATGAAATGCTATGAAAAGCAAAATTACAGTGACCGAAATCACATCCGTGGTTACCTGGGGCTGGAGATGTACTGCAAAGAGATACGAGGGAATGTTGGCAGTGCCAGAGGTATGTTAAACCTTGATTATGGGCGTGGATGCAAAAGTGTATATATTTACCGAAATTCATTGAACTGTATGCTTAAAATGGGTGACATGTATGGAATGCAAATTATACCTCAGTAAAGCTGTGAAAAAAAAAACCAGGAGACCAGAAATTTGTTGTGGAGTTAGTTAAGCACTGCAGGAACCAGGAGCGATGCTCTGACCCATAATTCACATTTGGGTTAACATCTGTGTGCTACAGACTGCCAGCCTCCTGGGCAAGATTGACTGGGAAGATGAGCTGCCATGGAGACGGCACCCAGTCCAGTGGGGCAGAAAGGCATGTGACCCAGTCATTGCAAAGCAATGTGACGAGGCTTCACGAGAGTTCCAAGTTCTTCAGGCACACGGAGAAGGGAGCCATCAACCCTTTCCGGGAGAGGCCAGCCCTCCCGGGAAGCAAGGTGCCTCCTCAGAGCTGAGACAGTGGGGACATCAGACTGGCATTCTTCCTCCTCTTCCTGCCCATCCAAGTGCCAGGTGGCTATCATTTCTTTTTTAATTAAAGTGTATTAAAATTTAATCTTGCCTAGAGAGTTCCTTGATCTCAGTGGGGGAGGGGGCAGAGGTAGATAGCAAGAAGAGCGCTGCAGGTGGAGAAAAACCACCTATGCAAAGGGCCTGTGGCAGGACCTGGTGTGTTCAAGGAACTGAACAGGAGCCCTGTGTGAGCAATGCCGCCAAAGAGCCACAGAGGTCCGAGGTACAAACTGCAGCGTGTGCTAGGGCAGGGCAACATCTTATGATGTTATTCAGCTCCATTATTGTGTCTAATTGTCTCAGTGTGCTTTGTCCTGGCTCCACAGGTAACAACCCCCTGAGGGCAGAGCCTATGCTTCACCTTGTTTCCTTATAAGCCTGCAAAGGAGGGAAGGAATGTTGATTGCAAGCCTACTGTGTAATTTGTGGGTGTTACAGCCTTTGGTTCTTATATGGTGAGTAATTTTTAAGGATAAGGCAACTGAGGTCCAGAGAGGGGGAGTGACTTGCCCAGGGTCACACAGAGAGGCAGAGATGGGATTCCAACCGTGGTCTGCCTGGCCTGAGCCTAGTACCACATGTAGCTAAGAGGTGTTCAGAAATCCCAGTGCGGTGAGGCTGGGCCCGGCCTGCTCATTTGGCTTATTCCCTAAATCCCAGAACCAGGAAAGGGAGCAGCAGGTGGGCAGTGTGCAGTGAGAGCCCCCAGCTAGCTTGGCCCCCGGCCTCAGTTCCCCTGGTGCTAAGGACAGGCACAATCATCTCGAGTGTGACTAAGGCTAGAAAGAAGTGCTGAAAGTTAGATCAGAAGGGAAGAGGAAGGAAGGGGTGTCCCTGGGCACTTCCCACCCCTGCCCCACAGTCATTTCCCAATCCTTCTACTGGTTTGACGGAGTTGATGGGAGAGCGGGAAGGAGGGAGGTGTGGACCTTCTGGACACGGCTGCAGGAAGCCGGCCAGGTGGGGAGTGGGTCGTGATTGCGACAGCCTCCTGGCCTCCCTGCCTCCGGCCCCGCCCCATACCACCTGGCCCACGTGAGGCTGCCCACATCTGTCCTCACTCCACAGACCGCTGGGGGGCTCCCCATCACTCCAGGACAAAGCCCAACTCCTCGCCTGCCATCCGCTGCCTGCTCCCCAAGGGCGTTCCCCCCACCACCCCCATCACAACTTTCTGCTGGCCCCAAAAGCCTTTCCAAGCCCCATTTCATCTGCCCTTTGGCCAGGCAGGTCTCCTGCCACCTCAAGATTCCACTTCTGTTTTCCACATGTTGACTTTCGACTCTTGAAGTCCTCAAACAAGACCCTTCTTGGTCCCCAAACCACCCCTGGTCACCTTGACCTGGGGGACTCTGGCCAAGGTGGCCTGGTGTTTTGAATCACCTTTCTGAGGGCCTGTCCTGGGTCCTGGGTGATCGTAGGAGACCCCAAGTGAAGTCCTCCTTGGAGCACCTTCGCCATCCCGGGCAAAGCCAGTGCTCCCAGCCCCGAGTCCATGATCCCTTGCCCGGGAAGGCCCGCAGGTGCACTGTGGCATCAGGCCAAAGTGTCGTGGTGACTCGATCCTGGGTCTGTCTTCCCCCTGGATTGTGAGCCTCTGGGACATAGAAGGTGCTCAAGAAAAGTTGGGAGATGAAAGGGAGCAGGCGAGGGAAGGAAGGAGGGAGAGAAGGAGTGAAGCAGGAGGGAGGGACGAGTCTAGGGTGGTGCCCAGCCCATAGGTGTGTTATCGAATAGAAAGAAATTATTCTAGATGCATCTTTTTACTAAGTGGAAATTTACTACCTCCCAAAAAGGAAAACTTGCTGCTTTTACTTTTATAGCAGTAATACATGCTCATGTTAATTTTTTTTTTTTTCTAGACCAAAGGCTGGTGAATTTTTTCTGTAAAGGGCCCTAAATAATTTAGCTTTTGTGGCTCACATATGCTCTCTACAGCACAGTCTTCTGATTTTTGTTTGTTTGTTCCTAATTCTCTGTAAAAATGTAGACGTCATTCTCAGCTCATGGGCTGTACAAAAAAACCCAATTCTAGATAACCCACAAACATACAGATAAGAAAATGGAAATCACCTTAAACTCTCCTTCCAGAAATAACCACTGCCAACATTTTGGTTTGTTTGTGTCTAGACTCCTTCTGGGCATGTGTATTAGGTATATTTTGCCAAAATAGGATTATGTTCTTACATTACTGTTTAATAACCGGCTTTTTCATTTAACAGAATAATGTGGATCTAGCCCCACGCTGCTGAATACAGGTGGAGGATGTCACTTTCGTGGCCGCGTTGCACTGCGCTGTATGGGCCTAATGATCTCTTTTGTATATTTATTGAGGGCGGATGAGTTGCTGCCTCCGAACCCTCATGCAGTTTATTAAAAGAGATGAAAAGGCTAATGAAGGGATAAATCTTAGTGCGTGGCTACCAGACGCCCCTCCTAGAGCAGACACGGAGAAACATTTCTTGCTGATGATTTTGTTACGTATTTATCCCACTTCTCTGCAGTGAGGGCTGGGGGAGCAGAGAAATGGAAGCACAGACAGGCACTTGCTTTGACCCCAAGGCTGATATTGAGAGCAGACGCAGTCAGACTGAACAGGGAGCCCATTTGCCGGGAGCCGGGTGCAGGCGATACAGCAGCCTTTAGCCGCTGAGCATTCGGACGTGTCTTCAGGCAGGCGACACTGGCCCGGCCAGTCACCAGACGTTTGTCCTGCATGAGGGCAGCCGCTATTTAGAAACTCCTGGAGGGACAGTTCCTCACTTTCCAGGTGGGTGTTTGAAGCCCCAGCAGACATGCCCCTGGAGGTCAGGAGAGGGGCGTCCTCCGCACATCCTAAGATGCTCCAATATTTGTAGGCCAGCAAAGGGGGGGGTGGCTGGGGGCTTCGATCACAATGATAACACATCGTTTCATGTATCGACCATGCACAGGCTTCGTGACCTCATTTCAGTCTCACATACGCCCAATGAGAATATCCCCACTTTACAGGTAAGGGACCTAAAGCACAGAGCAGTCAAGTTACTTGTCCAGGGTCACACAGTCCGGGAGTAGGAAACCCCAGACCTGCACCTGTGCCATCTGACTCAGAAGCCTGTATCCCACTGTGCAGACAGTAGGTATCCAAGGGAGGGGGTTGCTTCAGCGAAGGGGGAGAGCCCAGGGCTAGGAGTACAGAGACCTGTTGTAGGGTCCACCACCTCTTAGGAGCAGGGGTTCTGGGGAACCTCTCAGCCTCTGCTTGCCAGAGCCTGCGTCCATCTCGGGGGTGCCCCACGCTCCCCTCAATGCACAGGAGGGCAGGTGGGAGATGCAGACAAGAGAGTGGACCTGAACATGCTTTACATCACGTGATGTAAGGGGAGCCACGCCAACTGGCCAACCTACAGGAAGATGTCATGAAGAAGGGGCACCGAGGCCAGAAATGAGGAAAGGGCACCACCACCTGCAAAAGGCAACGCTGCTTCCAGGGACCAGGGGCCCTGAGTTCACAGGAACCCGACCCTCCTCTCTGTTCCCTGCCCCATCCTGGTGCAGAACTCTCTACCTACCCTGGACTACCATGCCAGCTGCCAACTGGGCTTCCCGCCACCTGTCTCCACCCTCTGTCCATCCTTCCCACCTTGCTACCGGCATCACTGCCTAAAACCTGACCCTGGTCATGTTACTCCCATGCTTCAGACCCTTCTGTGGTCCCCGATGTCCTGGTTTGAGCTCGTTTGTATGACAGAGAGCCCACCACTGTCCAGGTCCTGCCACCTCCCCTTTCATCTCTTCCATCACACAAACTGCTTTGGCTCCCCCAAACGTGTCTCTGGACCTTTGCACATGCCGTTCCCTCTGATTGATGCTGTTCCCTCTGATGTGTCCCCTCCCATTTTCTGGCAGCCTCCGATACAGCCTTCAAGACTCATTTCCAGAATCACCATCCCCGACCTCCAGGGCAGTTGGGTGTTGCCCCCTCAGTGTACCGACAGAGTCTGGTCTGGCACAAATAGTTCAATGAGTGGAAATCTCTAGGTGCACATTCCTCCAGGCCCCGCAGGCACAGGGTCTTCTCATCTTCAGATCCCAGTGCCCACGCTGGGGCCAGGCCCAGAGGCAGCCTTCAGCTGACAGCAGTTGGGTTAAGGGCCAGATGAAAGCCAGCAGGGCCTGATGGGCCTGGAGCCCAGCTCCGCTCACCGACCACCAGCCCAGGGTCCAGGGCCCACAGCCCGCGCACCATCGGGGTGGAACCAGGGTGCAGCCGGGGAGCCAGTGGGAACAGAGCATCCCAGGCAAGAAGGTGCTTGTCTGAGAACCCAGCCAAGGGGTGACTTCACTGATGACTCAGCCCCACAAACACGAAGGTGGGGGCCAGCCTTCCAGGGAGGGGCGGTGCCTGGGATGATTTGAACAGGCAAGGTGCACGCTTGGGGGCCAGAAAGTGGGGTGGATGAGTCAACGAAGGGGAGATGCCTTGCCCTAAAAAGGGAAGAGCTTCCCTCTCACAGGGCTCTGCTGATCCCATCACACTCATTAAGAGAAAGAAAAGAGATAGGAGGGAAAAGCCTCAAACCTTATAGCTGGCATTTTTCTCAGAGGTAATTAATGATCATTCAGAAAGAATGGATGACACCATCTCTGGTTTGAGCCAAAAGCAAGAGCCCCAAGTGTACGTCAGGTACATTGAACTTCATTGAAGTACTACATTGAACTTCATCCTGAAGTTCTTGATTACTTTGGGACAGGGGCCCACGTTTTCACTTTGCACTGGGCCCCGAAAATCACATAGGCGAACCCAGTCCACTCCAAGGACACTGCCTGCCCTTCAGGTTCATCCTCCCGCCCCTGCAACCTGTCACCCCCCAAATGCGTCAGCCCCCTTCCCGAAGTGGGGCATTTGCAAGCCCTCTGGTCCTCCGAGGCAGATTTTGGCTTTCCCCCCAATATATCAGAGAACAGGGTTCCAAGCTGCTGTCTCTTACGCATTCCCCAGCGCTCCAGGCTCTGTTGGGAGCTTCCGACACACACAGTCTCCAGAGCTCACGACAGAACCACGAAGCGGGTCCTGGTGACCCGATTTTAAGGTGAAGAAACTGAGATTTGGAAACAGGAGGGGGAACTCGAGGTTAATGGTTAGTGAGTGGTAGCACAGGACACTGTCCTTTTGGACAAAGGGACACATCAGTTGTCACTCTCAGGCAATGGCTGCTTTGCAGATTCCCCTTACAGGATGCAGTGAGGACACTAATGCAGGGCAGGGACCACAGCAGCAGAGCTGGCAGCCGTCAGGTGATGACTGGGTTACACTGGGTTACATAGACAGAGCTGGGAGGTAGACAGGGTCTGTGCTCCCAAGAGAGTCACACGGGGAGCCCCCAGCCCTTAAAGACAGGGCAGAGGCCTGCCGGCCACCAGGTCCTGGGGGCCACTTTGTCTCCTGCCAGGATGTTCCATGGGGACAGGAAGTTCGTCCAGGGCAGCTTCACCTGCCCCAGGAGGGAGCCGGGCACAGACAAGTCAGTTAATATCCGCCAGCCAAGCTGAACCAGAGGCGACCTTCCAGCACGGCCAGCGTTATGGTTTGAATTGTGTCTTCCCAAAAAAGAGATGCCAAAGTACTAACCCCCAGTATCTCAGAATATGACCTTTGGAAACAGGGTGTTTACAGAGGTAAGTTAAAATGGGGTCATTAGGGTGGGCCTTAATCCAACACAACTGGTGGCCTTCCTTTTTTTTTTAATTTATTTATTTTATTTATTTATTTTTGGCTACATTGGGTCTTCGTTGCTGCGTGCAGGCTCTCTCACCGCGCAGGCGGTGAGCGGGGGCTGCCCTTTGTTGCGGTGCGCGGGCTTCTCACTGCAGTGGCTTCCCTTGTTGCGGAGCACAGGTTCTAGGCGCATGGGCTTCAGTAGTTGCAGCACGTGGACTCAGTAGTTGTGGCTCACAGGCTCTACAGCGCAGGCTCAGTAGTTTTGGTGCACGGGCTTAGTTGCTACGCGGCATGTGGGATCTTCCTGGACCAGGGCTTGAACCCGTGTCCCCTGCATTGTCAGACAGGTCCCAACCCCTGCGCCACTAGGGAAGTCCCTGGTGGCCTTCTAAAAAGAGGAAATTTGGAGCCAGAAACTGGCCCACTCAGACGAAAGACATACGGAGGCACACAGGAGAGGACAACACGTGAAGACGGGGATCCGGGTGAGACTGCTACAGCCAAGGGAAGCCACAGACTGCCGGCGAGACCCCAGAAGCTGGGGACGAGGCCTGGGACAGATTCTCCCGAAATCCCTGGAAGGAAACAACCCTGCCAACACTTCTAGCCTCCAGACCTGGGAGACAACACGTGTCGTATTGAAAGCCACCTGGTTTGTGGGACTTTGTTCCAGCAGCCCTAAGAAAAGAATACAGTGTGTTTTGGGGGCGTGGGAACTGTGCACAGGGCCATGTGCTCAGAAGGGCCCGTGCTTGGTATCATGTCCTGTGTTAGTCCTCCTGAAGTTCTTAATTACCTTGGGATAGGGGCCCACGTTTTCACTTTGCACTGGGCCCCGAAAATCACATAGGCGATCGTGTTTTCAGACCTCTCTGGCAAAACCCCGCCACAAGCCCAGATATCTCCAGGGTGGCTCAGTCCTAGGCCAAGAACTTTTGGGGCCCCAGGCCTGGCATGAGGGGCATCCCAGGGTAGGGGCCTACTGGGCATCCTGCCACCTCGTTTCCCCAAAGACCTGCTCAAGATGGGGTATCCTCATTATAGCCCGGATCAGGACTCCTGGGGTCTCTGGCCAACCCCAAGTCCTTCCAACTGTGAGCCCAGACCAGGCTAAACATTAGATTTTGCCAACAGGTAGTCACCAGGGGCCAAGAGGCTTAGCCATAATCCCAGCCCCTCCCTACCGCACTGCGACTTCTCTCTACTTTGTCCTAACCCAGGTCACATCAGCTAGGGTTTCCAGACCCCTCCCCGGAGCTCAACGTCAGGATTAAGCACAGAACACCCGGCCAGTGCCTTCTGGGAACGGGAGCTCGCCATAGGGTGTAAGAATCCGTTTCTGTTTATTTCTTCTTTGAAAGACAAACCAATCCTTCTGGGAAGCAGGTCACCTGACGGTGGAGGATTTCCATCAGCAGCTTCTGCAGACAGCTAACGTGTTTTGTCCCACTGGACCAGCTCCCTTAACCTAGGGGCAGGAGGAGAGGGGGATGGAGAAGGGCAAAGGGGTCTGTTTCTCTGCAATGCTGAAGTCCTGCCCAAAGCAACACCGTGGATAAT
>NW_020173679.1:1539937-1543059 GCF_003031525.2 Neophocaena asiaeorientalis asiaeorientalis | reverse complement strand
CAAGAGAAATAACAATAAGGCCAGGATGGTTGGGGCTCGCAGATAATCCCGCACATCTGACTTTAGCGCCAAGTTTTAGGACACAGCAAACTTTCACCCATGTGGGCTGCTGAGAATTCCCCTTCTCGCTTTGCCCCCACCTGCTGACATGGTACAGTACTTCCGGGAGGAGGTGAGGGGAAGAGGGAAGAACGACCGCGGTGGTGGTGGTAGCCTGAGAACCAATCCACCAGCCCTGATGTCCCCTGGCCCACACTGGCGTTCCTCTCTCCCTTCCCCGGCCGATCCTCCTGGGCACCCTGGAAGACCCTGGCGGGCCATTCCTCCCTGCTCATTCTTTTCCTTAACACATTTTACCCAGATTATCCATTTGCCCATCTCTCTTCCTGACCAGATGATGCAAGCCAGAGCCTTCTTGATTTAATATTTGGCCTCTGGGCCTTGAATGGGACCTGGCACTGAGGAGGAGGTGTGCCCTGAATCTTTCTGGGAGAGAACAGTCTAAGGAGGCAAGAAAGGAAAACCAGTGAACAAGGCCAGACAAGAGACGGTCACGGTGACGTTAGACCATCCACCGTAGATCTGATGAGCGTGGTCTGATGTTGAATATATGGGTGAATGAAAGAACGAATGGATTGATGAAGTAGAGGAAGATCTCGGGGCCCAAGTGGAGACAAAAGCCCAAAGCCATTTTGGTGGTGAGAGAATTTGCAAGATGAGAGTGGGTGGGAAACTTTTGCCCTCTTTTCCTTTCACCAGGATCTGAACAAACTGGAATCGTTGAAACCCTCCTTGGGCGTAGCAGTCAGATAGTAACATTTATTAGGTAACCCCTGTGCCTCTTTTGAGTTGATTCCTGGCATAGATCCTGTGCCAGCAACCAGGGAAAGGAATGGACCCCCTACCCCCACCCCCGGAAGAGTTCAGACCAACCAGGGAATAGGGCAGCCATGGGCAGTTCACTGGCAGTGCCTGGAGCAAATTCCAGTGAATCTCAAGAAATTAAACTAAGCCCGAGGGGATGGGCAGGGCCAAGTGGGGACAACCAGGGGAGATTTTGCACAGGACTATGGAATTATGCAGGTTTGCTTCATTGCCAAGGTCGGGCCTCGGAATTTTGGAAACTACAGAGAAGTGATCATGTTACCTCCACCCCCAGCCCTTCCCAAGACAATTGCTATTTTATTTGGATGCATTTCCCTTTTATCTCTTTCTAGGTGCAGTTTTCTCTACAGAGGAGAGGAGAGGAGAGGCGTGGGGCCCCCATGAAGGAAGAAGCCACCCCATCACCCCTCCCATTCTTGGGTTCCACGCGATGCCCACTGAGAAGTGCATGGCATCCCTGTTGGCAGAGGTGGGACCCTTTCCTAGGGGCCTCAGGACTCCACCAGGTCTCTGGCATATTTTTGCAAAGCTGATGGAGCAATCCACCCTGCACAGGCGTGTGCAATCCTCTTTGGAAACTCAGGGACTAAGGAGGGGGCAGGAGGGCTTCTAGGCTGCCCAGGCAAAGGAGCGGGGTCACTACCATGATGAGGGTCCGAATGCAACCCCTCGGCTGGATTGATTCATTCATTCATTCATTCATTCATTCATTCATTGAGTTGGTCCATCCATCAGTCAGCAAACCTTCTGGGGATCCAGAGAAACTAATGCAGAGTCCCTGCCCATTAAGAGCTCTTATTTTAGGGAAGGAGATAATTACAACTGGGCACGCTAAAGGCACCGCGGAGCTGCCGACTCTCACAGTAGCCCCAGTGGGTTCCCAGGGCACAGCGACTAGGCATCCTTGTCCCCTGCCCAGACACCAGAGGGTGGGGACTCTCGGAGGCATCAGAACAAGGACCCCCTAAGGACACTCAGTAGTCGTGTCTTCCATCAGCCTGGGAATACTGGAGAGAGGAATTCTACAGAAAGTTCCCCAAGGGTGGAAGGATTGTCCCCTCATTAGACCAATCACTTACTGAGGACGCTAGATGGAAGAATACTTTATAAACTGGAAAACACTGGATGAAGTTGAGAGCAAATAAGGCTATCTCTAACAGCCTCCTGGCGGCAAGGGCTGTGCCTCCCCCATCAGACTGGAACTCCCTGAGTCAGGGGCTAGGCCTCTCCCATCAAACTGGAGGTTCCTGTTTTAATTCTGTAGTCCCAGAAGTTTCTGCATCCAGGGTGTGCTCAGCGAACCCACTTGCCCACTTAACATGGATGCCAATGGACCATTAGCCCTCAGCATTAAGACTTAGCTGGCGCATCTGAATACTTTCTGCTTCTTATAAAGAAAATCCAGCTGAACTCTGATACCACATTTTTTAAACCGTTTACTATATATGTATCACATAGTGTACAAGATAACTTGTACCCTGTGGGAACAACATATTACACTAAAATTACTATTTATTATTATACTAAATTTATTATACTAAAGTGTAAATGACCTTATAACACATACTTACCATCTTGGACTTAGAAGGAAACTTGGTGTCCCAGTTCTCAAACGTAGCTACACATGGGATCACCTGGAAAATGATGATCTTTTAAAAATATTAACGCCCAAACTGCACTTCAGAACCCATGGGGGTAAAATCCAGGGATTCATGTGTTTTAAATTCCCTAGGGATTCTGATATGTAGCCAAGTTTCAGCAGTGTTCTAGAACAACCTCCTTCCCAATACAGGAATCACAATTATTTATTCAACAGACACGTATAAAGCACCTACTCAGTGCCCCAAACCAGGATTGTCCCAATCTTTTCTACAATGACTCTCTCGGTTCTCCAGCCTTTTTTTTTTTGGGGGGGGGGAATACTTCCAGTGACGGGGAGCTCACTGCCTAATGAGGCAGATCTTTTCCCAGGAGTTGGCTTTTAGGTAGTTTGTAGGGAGGGAAGATGGGTTGGAAAGAGGAAACTAAGATGCATTGGGTCCTACTGTGTGCCAGCAATGGTGTGACTTCTTTTATAGGCACTATTTCATGGAAATCTTACCAGTGAGGTCGGGAGTGCAACCACAGTATTGCAGATGAGGAAACTGGGGCTCAGAGAAGCGAGGAGACTTATCCGAGACCACTCAGCTTGTGGGTGGTGAAGCCAGACCCACACCCCAGAGTGCCTCTTCTCTCTG
>NW_020173679.1:1536752-1539793 GCF_003031525.2 Neophocaena asiaeorientalis asiaeorientalis | reverse complement strand
GAGTCTCTCTTCTCATTGGGAGACTGGGGCTGGCGGGGCAGGGCGGGGAGGGGGTGAGGCACAGGCCAGGGATTATGTCCAGGTGTCCAGAAAGACCCTCCAGGTGTCCCACCAACTTCTAAATGCACACATTCCAGACACATTCCTTGACCCAGTTTTCCTTCCCTCTTGTCCCTTAGGGCTGGGAGAGTCTGACAAACTCATTTTTCTAAAGTACTGGGGACCCGAGTCACACCTGTAGCAGGGTGCACTTACACAGAAAAGGAACCAAGTTGGGCAGGGCGATTTAGTCCTACCTGAAGTCACTCTGAAGGAATGCCTATCTAGTGATGAGATAGGTGAGATGCTGTCGGTGGAGAAACACACCCATCCTTCGCATTCCCAAACCATAGCCCAGAGCCGACGGCCCCACCTTCCCTAACCTCCCGAATGAGTACATCAGCGCAGCAATAACAGAACCCTGTTTCTCGTGCCCCTACTCTCTGCCAGCTGCCTTCCCTCCTTTATTCTCAGCCCTCACAGCAGCCCTGCAAACTCAGGGTCATCGCGTTCCCCTCACAAATAGAAACAAGGCACAGACACAACCATCTCCAGAGCCTGAGTTCTTGTTCACTTCAGTCAGCATTTTTCAATCTGCAGGTTGTTACCCACTTGTGGAGTATGAAATCGATTTAGTGGTTCCTGAGCAGCATTTTTAAATAGAATAAGGTGGAAAAGAGTTTTTAAAAAATGCTGCATATAGTAAGGGAAGGCTCGTTTCATAAAACTTTTGTTTCAGGTGTGTGTGTGTGTTGTATGCAAAGTGGTGATGAAAAATATATTCCTCACGGTGAGTTGCGATCAAAATGTTCGAAAGCCAGCGCCCCACACAGTTGTCTCCGTCATGCTACTAGAAAGTGGCTTTTTTCTTCCTGGGAAGGGATGAGGTGACAGTGCGCTTTGGGATCCCGAATATGAGGGCTCTGGAGACCACGGGGTGAGCTCACTGCTATTTTATCTCTAGGACGCTTAGAGAGAGAGAGAAAGAGAGAGAGAGAGCAGCCACCATCACTGAGACGAGCAGTGGCTCCCTCTGCCAAGAGCTCATCCCATCCAGATGTTCCAGCCTGGTCTTCCATAACCTTCACCCCCAGCCAGTCCTTGAGAAAACCCCCAGGAGACAGCCCAGGGGGAAGGAGGCAGCATGAGGGATGTGGTTTAGACACCAGGAAGACTTCAGTGAGAGAATGCTGGAGTCCACAGTGAGCAAAGCGAGAAGTATGATGATAGAGCCTCCATGCCAGGAGGTCTTTGAAAGCAGAGGTGGGCTTTCTGTCTAGAATATTTCAGCCAATGTTTCCCGCAGGCAGACAGGCTGGATCACGGGGCTCTCAGAAACCCCTGGATTGGGCAACTCTTCGACATTGTGGTCTGGGCAGAGGGCTGTGGCAGGTTGTGAGTGTGGAGGGGGTGCAGGTGGGAAAGGGCACAATTGGTGGGGGAAAGAACAGAGCCACGGTGGCAAGGAGAAAAGATCTTTGTGACCAAAGTCTCCTTGTGCAGCCCAGCTCACCTCTCACCTCCTGAAGCAACTGGCATTCCTAGGATGAGCCCTGGAGTGGAGCTTTGGAGGCTCCACTCCTAGGCATTCCTAGGATGAGCCCTGGAGTGGAGCTTTGGAGGCTCCACTCCTAGGCATTCCTAGGATGAGCCCTGGAGTGGAGCTTTGGAGGCTCAGCTCTGCCAACAAAAACCCTAAAGCAAGTCACACCTCTGGGCCTCATTTTCCTCATCTGTAAAATGGAATAATAGCCTAGATCAGCACGGTCCAATAGAAATATAATGTGAGTCATAAATGTTCTAGCAGCCACATAAAAAAGTAAAAATGAACAGGTGAAATTAGTTTCAATAATATGTTATTTACCCTAATATAGCCAAAATATCTTCAACATGTAGTCAATATAAAAAAGTATTAGGAGGGACTTCCCTGGTGACCCAGTGGTTAAGACTCCACACTTCCACTGCAGGAGGCACGGGTTTGATCCCTAGTCAGGGAACTAAGATCCCACATGCCGCAAGGCATGGTGAAAAAGAAAAAAAATAAGGAGATTTTACATTCTTTGTGCTAAGCCTTCAAAATCCAGGGTGTATCTTACACTCAGAGCATTTAGACCAACTACATACCCAGGGCTCAACGGCCCCATGGTTAGTGGCTACCATATTGGAAGCTCAGATATAATCGCTAGGGTTTCCTCTAAAATTATGTGACTGGAGTAAAGGCCAGGCTAGACTCCGTATACATTCTTTATACATTTGCCCCCTGTTGAAGCACAAGGCCCTGGCTAGTCCCAGTTGCAGAAAACCATTCAAGTAACACATTTAGGGAGTTACTTCAAGTGGCAATAAAATAGGTCATTGATTCTGGAATGACACAGACCTGGCTTACTCAGCTGTGTGCTCTGGGCAAGTTATTCTTCCTCTCTGAGCCTCAGTTTTGCCATCTGTAAAATGGGAATAATAATAATAGCTAACATTATATAGCACATACCATGGGCCAGGCATTTTTGTTCTAAGCCCTTTATGTGTATTGACTTCTCATTCAAGAGTCTAACATGCAGCATCCCAATTTTATAGGAGAGCTGAGGCACAGAGAGGTTAAGTAACTTGCCCAAGGTCACACAGCTAGTATGTAGTATTGCTAGGATTCAAACCCGGGCCACCTGGCTCCAGAGTCCCTATGCTGAACCCCAGGTCCACACTGCTGCCCTCCTCAGGAGGTGGTGAGGATTTAGCAAAGGACTGCCCTGAAAGCTCCTGGCAGAGCCCCTGGAACACAGTAGGCATGTAATAGATTGTTGCTGTTGCCCTCAAGTGGAGAAGAGCCCCTGGGTCACATCCAAACACCTGGGGCACAGCTGGGTCATGACCAGCTAGGAGGCAGCCCCTTCTGAGCTTTCCTTGTGCCGCTCCCAGTCAGAGGCTGAGAGGGGAGTTCGGCTGAGAAGGCGTCTTCCTCATAGCTCTGGTGCAGAGGCCTCTGAAGGTGGATGATGCTGGGTCTG
>NW_020173679.1:1528403-1536708 GCF_003031525.2 Neophocaena asiaeorientalis asiaeorientalis | reverse complement strand
GGCCCCAGGTGAGAAAGGCACCCCCACCGGTTCCAAGGGCCGAGCCAGGAGCTCGTGGATGCCTGTCCGGGTTCCACTACCAGCATCTTCAGAGAGTGGGGTATGACAGCAACCTGGAGGAGGGGCTCAGAGGTCAAAGGGCCATGACCTTGCGCGCACCAGGTGGTCATGGCAATATCCCAGGCCTGGGAACAGACTCCTGTGCGGGAAGATGCTTTCGGTTGCAGTGTTGTGTAGCTGAACTTGAAGATCTGATTCAAACTGGCCCGAACAATGAAGAGGCCCAAGAGTCTGGCAGCAGGTGACGCTGGATACAACTGGTCTAAAAATCACCAAGGGCCCACTTTTTGTGCATCTTCCCCCTTCCTGCGGCAGAGCTGGCTCCTCTCGTGACTGGCTCAGTCCTGGCGGAAAGGGACTCCCCCTCATCACCCCGAGTAGGAAGGAGAAAGCATCTCAATCCCAGCATTCCCAGCCCCAAGTCCTGAGATTCACTCTGATTGGTCCTGCTTTGGTCACTTGTTCACTCCTGAGCCAATCCCTGTGGCCAGAGAAATGGAACGCACTGATTGGCTTAGTGTGAATCACATGCTCTAGTCTTGCATCCCCTGCCCAGAATGGGAAATGGTAAAGGGGAGATGGTTGCCTGGGGAGGCAGAGAGCAAATCTCTACTCCATCAGGTTCTGGTTCCGTTTCTGCTACTGCCTGGTCATGTGACCTGGGCAATCCATTCCCCTCTGTAGGCTCAGCGGACTAGAGTAAAAGTTTTAAAATCTTGACTTAGTCTTGTTTTGTTTTTTTAAACGTTTTTTCAAAGTCTTATGTGGAACTCCAATATATGAACCAGATCCAGCTGGACATGCTGTGGTTGAAGTGGAGAAGGGGCCAGGACCCTCAGCCTCCAGTCCCAACCTTTCCCCATGGGGGCTCCAGGAGCCCCATTGTCCCCTCCATCCCTGGCAGCCCAAGCCACCTGAGTCAACATGAGCCCAGCACCACTCCCAGCACATGATCCAGGTTGGTTGAACTGTCTGGGTAACGTCCAGGGAACCCTGGACATGGTGAGGTGGCAACCCCAGGGTCCTGGTATACAAAGGTGAGACTAGGGATTTGTGAACCCCATTCCCACGATAGCCCCAGCCCCTCAGCACCCTCAGCCCTTTCAGAAAGCACCTGCTGCTGACCATGACCTCACCCTCACGAGGAAATGGTAGGCATGGGGATGGCACAGTCAGAGCCTTCACCCACCATGGGCAACTCGGCCAGGAGCCAGGCTGGGGGAGAGAGGTTGATAGCCATGAACAGAACCGCCTTTGACTACAGAGGACAGTGCCCGCCCCATGTTCTCTAAAGGATGGCCCTCACCCCCTTACGTCTGCCTGGTCCCCAGGAGCAGGTTAGGTCAATGCTGAGTTGTTTCAAAATAATAATAAAAGAGTGACAGCCATGCCCCCCTCCCTCCCTGGCAATTCACAGGGTGTAAAGCTTTTTCCTTCCCTTTGGCTCAATTGCTTTTGACAGCAGCCACAAGAGGCAGTAAGGATTAGGTCCCACTGTATGAGCTGACATTGACTGAGCCCCTGCCCTGCCCTAAATGCCTTATTAACTCACGTCACCCTCTATACAGCGATAGGAGGCAGACACTATTGTTAGCCATGCCCTTGAAGAGAACCTTGAGACTTGGGGAAGTGAGCCCTCGCCACTCAGCTGGATGTGATGGAGCCTCCACTTAAACCCAGGTCTGCAACTCAAACCATGAGAGGAGCAGTTGACACAACTACAGCTGCTAATTCTACAGAAGAATAGATGGTCACCATCACCAAATCCTTGAAGGAGAAAATGGGAGAGAAGGATTGCTTGGGAATTCTGAGGACAGAACAATGTCAACACAGGGATGCTTCAGGGGCTCAGATGTCGATTTGACCCGAGAAAGAACACTGTGACACTCGGAGCTGAGGGACAAAAGACAGGGCAGCCTGGTGAGGCCTGAGTGTGCGGGCGGAGGCTGAACGGCCATTTAGCACGGTGTGGCCGGAGTTCCCACACTGATGGGGGCTGGGCAAACATGGTCTTGGTGTTGGAGTTTCAAATCTTGTTTATTTCACTAACAGGCCCCCCTGTCTCCAGCCTCAGCCCTCCCCACCCACTCTCCACGCTGCAGACCCAGTGAACTTTCCAGAGCATCCCTCCACCAAGTTGCCTCCATTGGCAGTTCACCATCTTCGCCAAACTACCCAAAACTTAGTGGCATAAAACCACCCTTTATCATACTCAGAGTCTGTAGGTCAAGAACAGACAGGGCCTCTCGGGGATGCCTTGAGTCCATGATGTTTGGGGCCTCAGCTGGGAAAACTCGAAGGCTGGCTGGGGCTGGAGTCATCTGGAGAAGTCTTTGCTCACATGCCTGGCGGCTGATGCTGGCTGTCAGCGGGACCTCAGCAGGGCTGTTGCCTGGACCACTTACACGTGATCTCTCCAAGAGAGGGCTTTCTCAGAGCATGGCGGCCAGGTTCAAAGAGTAAATATCCCGAGAGAGCACGATGGAAAAGCATTTTTGTGACCTAACTTTGGACGTCACAGAGTGTCATACACAAAGCTCCACCATATACCCAGAAAGTTCCACCCAGGGTCAAAGGAAGGGGACATAGACCCCAGCACCTGATGGGAGGAATGTCAAGGTCATGTTGAAAGAAGAGCAAGCGAGATGGGAGAGAGTGTTACGGCCGCCTTTGGAAAAAATAATCATCTGCAACACGTGACTTCAGACGGGGGTCCGACCCCTCAGCCTGGCTGACGAGGCCCCGTTTACGCCTCCAGCCTCACTGGTCTTCGCACATGCTCTTCCTTCTGGCCAGAAAACTCATCCACACATCCCACCCCCAGCCCCTTCACCTGGCCCACCTCTACTCACCCTCACGGCTCAGCGGAGACGTCATCTCCTCCCAGGAAGCCTGCTCTGACCCCTGCCCCCACCGCAGCTGAGCTGGGGCACCTTTGGACCACAACAATTTGCCCCTCTGGGTGCAGCGGTTTCTCTACTTTTTCGTCTCTAACAGACTGTGAGACCACGAGGGCATGGATGGTGTCCACCCCATGTGTCTATCATTATATCCCCAGCCTTGGGCCGAATTCCAGCCCCTTTCTGGGTCCTGCTGGTGGACAGCCCGCAGCCACTCCCTCCAGGAAGCCTTCCTGGATTGTCCAGGTGTTAGATGTCTCTCCTGCTCTCCCACAGTCCCCCCGTGCAGGTGTTTGGAAAGGCTGGGATGAAAGCACAGAGCTCTGCCCCCTGTTCCCAAGCCAGAGCTTGCTATTGCAATAAAAGAAGCAGCAAATTGCCACACGGGCTTGGAGCTGTAATGATTAAAACAGGGTATTGTTCTTGGGGCCGCTAATTGCATACCTGAGAAATGAGGCCTGCTCAGCCCATGGTGTATTAACACAGACCTCAGCCACAGTGCCAGGCCTAGACTGGCAGAGAACCAGACACAGAGGTGACAGGGGCAGAAGAGTTGTCCCGGGGCAGTGTGTCCTCAAAGGGGGTGACTGCATCAGCCTCATCGGGGGACCTATTAAAATACAGATTCCAAGGCCCTGCCTCAGACCCACTAAAGCTGTATCTGGGGGGCCTGCGGGCCTAGGAACATGTATTCTTGACAAGCTCCCAAGGTGATTCTGAAGGTCCAAGCGTGGGATTTCTAACTGTCCCACCCCAAATCCAGACAGACCACCACACCACCCGGCCCAGCTCACCTTGAGGATGTGGCAAGATTGAGAAAGTGAGGACAAGAAGAGGGCAGTTTCCCCAGGAACTCAGGTCAAATCTTCCTCGTGAGCTGAGGGACCCAGGACGAGTCACCCCACCTCTCTGAGCACAGGCTGATTCACCCGGAAGCCAAGGGGGCTTAAGCTTCCAAGATGCCCCCAAGGCTCCAGGAGGGGCCTCAGCAACGGGTTCACTTGCTCGTGTGTGTTCAGCAATTTGCAAAAGTAAGATATTTTTGTCTTCTTTTTCTCAGAGTTCCTGCCCCCCAAACTGTATGAGCTTCGGGCTCCCTAAGAAACAAAGAGAGTCGTTTGGATGTCACAGGGAGCTGTGGGGATGAAACGAGCAGACATAGGTAGAGCTGCCAGCCCAGAGCTGGACAACCAACTGTCCAGGGAGAAAGCACCGCCAGCGAGGGGCTCAGCCTCTCCGCGCCTCCGTGTCCTCGTCTGTGAGAGGGACGTGTGACCGCAGCTGTTGTGCACATCGCGCTGTGCGAGCATTTGACCAGCGAATGTGGATAAAGCATCCATCCAGCTCAGTGCCTGCTGCAGAGCAAGTGCTCCGCAAGTCCGGCCAGAGATGCACAGCTGATGAACAACCGTGCGACCGAGCGACCAAGGCGGCCCAGCCTGAGAGGGTTGCGTGATGTGTGTGCTTTTGAAATCGTGTTCCTTGGAAACATAGAAAGAAGATAAGGCCTGCTTTTGCCAAGCCAGTTTAAGAACGGCCCTGCCAAGAGGCAGGCGAATGGACTCAGTGAACCAGATTCGCTGTAATTCTGGGACCGGAGTGACAGAATGGCTTTGACCTTGGTCCAGTGGTTTCTGGGAAGACACCTGCTCTGAGGAGAGGAACAGACACCCAGATCAGAGGATGCTGGAAGGTTAGGGCAGGAGGAGAGCTTGAGGATGGGGTTTCACCCAGTGCAACCCCCTCCCGTACTCCCTATGCTACCAGCAATTGTGAATGACATTTTCATGGAGGACTTCCTGGAGGAAGCAGCGTTTGAGCAGGGAGGGAAATGACAGAAATGGGCAGAAAGAAAAGACAAGGCCAGGAGATGCAGGACACTCAACAGTCATCAGGAGAATTACGGACATTGGATGAGCACATATTATGTCAGGATTTGCCTATGTGCTGCATTCAGATGGTCTCATGTTAGGACTTCTTTTCTTGTTTCTGTTTATTTTGCTCATCTGCTTTTATACTAATAGTTTTTAAGCTCTGAAACAATTTCAAACCGGTAGAAAATGTGCACATGTAATAGTAAGAACTTTTTTTCTGGCTCCTTTGGAAAGTAAGCTGCTGACCTGATGCCCCATTACCCCAGGTTCTTTGGTGTTTACCTTCTACAAGGACACTTCCCTACACAACCGCAGCAAAACCGTCCAGTCAGGAAGTTAGCATCGAAACACTGCTACCTTCTGCTCCCCAGGCCCCGTGCTGGTTGCCCAACTGTCCCGGCAATGCCTTTTATAGCCAAAGCACCCAGTTCACAGACCTAAGTTGTCAGGTCTCCTCATTCTGGACCAGCGTTACCCGCCCTTCCTTTCACAGCCTTGACACCTTTCAAGATGTCGGGTCAGTTATTTTGTAGCATTTGGGTTTGGCTACTGTTTCCTCATGGCTGGGTTCGTTTGTGGCAGGACTCTCCCAGGTGGCACCTACTTAGCTTTGAATTTGTTCCATCATGTCAACTGGGGTCACTTGATTAAGGTGGTGTCTGCCAGGTTTCTCCACAGTCAAGTGACTTTTTCTCCCTTTGTAATTAAGAAGGAGATACTCTGAGACTAGGTAACTATCCCATTCCTCTCCAAACTGTCCATTTATTCACTTATTTATTTATAGCAGGAGGGACTCGTGGTTTCCTATTGTATTCAGCAGTTTATAATCCATGACTATCATTGTTTACCATTAATTCTCAAATTGCCCCAGAGTTGGCCAGTGGTTGCCCCTTCAAGTGGTTCCTGGGGCATTTTGGCACGTGTCCACCGTTCTTTGAGTATTTCCTTAATTTCTGGCACAACAAGCCATTCCAGCTTCATCTTGTACTTTCCCCGCCTCAGCCCTAGAATCAGCCATGACTCTAAGGAACCCCAGTTCCTTTAGTGGAGAGTGGTATATAGAAGCCAACATCTGGGTGCTAAATGGGCTCGTTCTTATTGGGGAGAGCTGCTACTCCCAGGCCCGCTCTGTAGACAGAGCCGGGGGCAGAGACAGGAAGCACATTTATTTACACACACACATACACTATATGGTATTTACACACTTACATCCATATTTCTATCTCTCTCACATTGAAAACCACGAGTACACACTGATACCTCAACTTCCAATCCAATGCCGCAGGATTCATTTCCGGTCTCTCCCTTTCCATATCTGTAACTCCCTTCTTGGATGTGAAAATCTGTGTTTCCTTGGTCCTTACTATATTTACCAAGTTGATGAATCCCCGCACAGGTTAACAGTCTCCCACCACTGCCATCCCCCCACACAGGGATGCCCTCCTCACCCCTCTTGGGCTCTGGCCACCCTCCATACCCTGCTGGGGCTCTGACACCCGCTGTGGCCGGCTCCCCCCTCGTGGATGACCTTCTCACCCCTTTGGGTTCTGATACCCATACCAGATCACCCTCCCATGGGGTATCCTCGTCCCCTTGCTCAGGCTCTGATTGTCCTCTGGGCCACTGTTACCCCTGTGAACACCCTCCTTCCCAGAGCTAGTAAGTTGCAAAGCCCAGATTCAAACCCAAGTCTGTCTGATGCAGACCCTAAGATCACTGCGTTCTCCAAACAGTCCCGAGAAGGAGCCCGCTTTATCTCCCAAGTGAATTTTCCCAACTCAAGGGAATTGAGGAGGTTCTTAGCCTCAGCCAGGGCTGCTTCTCCTGGGGGAGGGAAGACAGGGACCCCACCTGTAGCCCTTCTGCTGGGCTGTACGCCAGCCCCTCTGCTCCTGCCAGCTCATGGCTTCAGAAGGGACCTTGGGTCTCCCCAGGGGTGAATTCAGGAACTGGGAGTGATCCGGCTGCCTATGGCAGATAATAAAAACAGCTCACCATTTTTTCAGCACTTTACAGTTTACAAAGCCCTTAGCAAATCTGCTGAGTCCTCATCAGAGCCCTACGAGATAAAGATCAGTAAACCCATTTTACAGTCCGTGAACTGAGGCTCAGACTGGGGAAGGGGCGTGAACGAAGTCCACATCAGACAACCAGTGAGTGTCAGAGCCAGAACTGCACTCAGGCCAGGCTGACCCAGGCCTGATCCTTTGCTCCTCACCCTCTGGCACTCCCCACCTCTCCACTCTCCTCTTCGAGCGATGGCTTGGCTCAGAATGGCCCCCATCTCCCCCGCGGGCCTCTCCTGAGAACCCCAGGTACGTAGCTACAGTTGCATGCGACAGGGCTGGGCAGTCCTGTCCCTGCCTCTCGGAGCTATAATCTGGGGCAGACATCATGGGCGGCTGCAGCACCAACCACAGTGCAGGTTGTATCCACACCCTCTCTTCCTAGGAGCCGAGCCACCCACTCCCTTTGTTGGGACCAACAAACTAAGGGGTGATCTGTGTTGTTCGGGGTTAGCCCTCGTTTGCCTTGTCCCCAGTGACTCCTATGGGTGCCCAGGATGGATGGTCCCCTCAACGGGCCGGCCCAGCACTGGCGCAGGACACAACCCTGGTGTCAGCAGGCCCAGGGCCAAGACCCACCGCCGCGAGTGAGGGCGGCTCCCCGCCGGGCACTTGGGGCTCTGCTCAGCCTTGTCGCAGACGGGCTGGCCAGGCAGGCGGGAGGCACACTCATTAGCTGGCACATGTCCAGGGCCCTGAGCCACCGGGCAGCCTCGCGGGAGCCCCAGGCAGGCCAGGCGACTCCTCCGGGTCCCTGGGAGAGGTTCCTGCGTGAGTCAACCCCAAGCTGAGCTCAGCACAGAACTTCTTCCCTGGTCAGCCAAGGATGCCACTTCCCATGGTGGGAACAGCCTTTGTGCCCCAAATTCCACAGCAGGGGACCTGAGTCTCCACATGGCCACGGCCGGGGCTACGTGACACCTGGTAAGGCGAGGAGATGAGTGCCCGCCAGGTGGGGCCTCCATGCACCCCAGCAAACTGAAGGAACCCCCTTACCTTCCCGATGCATACTGGGGGGCCACCCCTCTCCCCCAGGGGGTGGAGAAGGTCACAGCCAGAAAAGGGGCCATCGGAGACAGGACCTTGGCCCTGTGAGCCCTCGGTGGCCCTGGTGAAGGATGGGCCAGGCACAGATGCCTTCTAGTGCTGGTCGGGGGGCGCACATTACCAAGGCACGGCGAGCCCACCGGAAGTGGAAAGGTCATTGGGTGACGTTGGCCGGCCTTGCCTCAGCTTCCCCGTCTGTAAAGTGAGACCGTTGTTTCTGACCAGTGGTCTCTATTCCGTTCTCCGTGGAGCCGCAGCCCCCTTGGGGGAGGGGTGGACATACCAAGCAGGTGGGCCACCAGCTCCCACTGAGACAATGTCCCCAGAGCTGGACCTTGGACTTCTGTTCTCCTGTGGC